>NW_027412533.1:18674222-18726135 GCF_025532065.1 Leptinotarsa decemlineata
TCTCCGGAGTTGTGATATTGTCGCCGTTGTGACGCGACTACCACCGCTGCCAGCGACACCGGCGGATCCTGAGGTGTTGGTGCCACAGCCTATCGGAGAGGTAGTGAAAAGATGAGTGTTTTTCTGCAGAGAGCAAGAAAGCAAAACGAGCTGCCCGATCTAGCGAGGCCGCGTTGGTTACCATGAAGCGACAAATGGCTGAAATGGATAACCGACGGAGGGAAATCCAAAAGGAAATGGCCGAAATAGATCGGAATTATGCATCTCTGCAGGAAAGGTGTAAAGCAGAGACCTCTTCGATAAAGCTGTACAAAAAAGTAGTGACAGTTATGGACACTCTTTTTGTAGATGAAGTGTAAATATAACGATTTAGTTTTAGGTTAGTTAGAGTATTTAATTATGGTAGTTTTAAGTTTATATTGTATAAGTTTATATTGAATAAAGGAAAAGGAAGTGAAATAAAGGGTGTACACTTTTTTTGGTTTGGTACACATTGAACAATGCGATGGTTTGAGCATTTTTCTTCACTTCCTCTTAATTATCATTATTATTTTTTATTTCAATTCCAAGTTCTTCTAGACAAATACCTCACATCAATTTTTGTGTTCTCTAATCACTTGTAAAATAATTTCATGTGAAGAAAATTTAAAAAAAAAAATAGACATGTTTCATAGTGAAATCGACAAGTATATTTCATTTGTATTTTATCCATTCAAGTATCTCTTTCATTGAATATGTCTTATGTCACTTTGCAATTTACCCCTACTCATTGAATATGTCCTATATGTCACACTACAATTTACCCCTACTCAATGTTCCCACTCCTCTCCCACTCCCTCTCGAAAGTATAAAAGTAGAAATCATCTGATGAAACATTCAGTTGATCAGCTAGCATCGAGATGGAACCCGATTCAACCTCCGAACCCTATAGCTGCCCGGATCAGGGTACAACTTCAATTACTGGGATAACAGCCAGTACAGGTAGTCTCTTCCACCACGGAACCCCACAGTCCGCCATACGAATACCGGGATCACGACATCAGGATGCAAGTTCAACATGTCACTGGCAGTGACGGACAGGATACTCGGAATATCCAGATCCTGACGGATGGTGGACCCTGCTTATGATGACATTGTCCCAATGAGTAGCGACGACGACGATGATGACGACGACGACTCTGGTGATGATGCTGATGACGAGCTTGACGTTAGACGTCCTCCACCATCCCCTATCCTCATCGAGGATAGTCCTCCGCCATCCCCAATCCTAATCGATGATGATGTCCTCAATTCCGATGATGACATATAATCATCTACTCGTCCATCATTTCCTTTCCTTTCCTTCCCTCCACGGAGTACACACTTTTTGGTTGGTGTACACGAGGCACTGCGAGGCTGGGGCAGTGTCTTCCTCCCTTCCTCTCCCTCTTATTAGTTTTTTTTTCCATAATAATCACTAGAATTTCTCCTAATAATCGCTCAGAGTTTCATTCTTGATGTTTTCGAATCTCAAACACTGTTCTACATTTCACCCCCTCCATTTCATTTCTTCCAATATAAATATAGCAACAATCCCAGTTCTATATCATTCTTCCACAATGTCGAGTACAGGACCCATCCAAGTACATGAAATAGATTCAACGTCTGATCATTTGAGTACAACCTTCGCTCAATTTCTGCAGCGAATCTATGATCTTCCTGATGATTTCGCAGAACGAGTGGAACAAGGTATTCAGGACGACATAGATGCTGTTGACGATAAAATGCGGATGATGTGATTAGTATATCATCTGATTCAGCTGATTATGACGACGACGACATCATGAGTATATCATCTGATTCAGATGACTACTATGAGGATGATATCATTAGTATATCATCTGATTCAGATGACGATACCATAATTATTGTTTCTGATGATGAGGAGCGTTAGTCCATATCATTGCATGGATTAATAAAAAAATAACAGCCCTTTTCAGGCTACAATTAAAGACTGAAACAATAAAAAATAGCTCTTTTCAGAGCTACCATTATACTTTCAAACAGAAACAGATTCATACCATTGTTATAACATTATGTTAACATTATAATCTCAAACGAAATATATGTATGTGAAAGTATTTATCATTATATGCATATGAATGATTGACAAATGCCAACTTCAACTTTCATTTAAAGTAGTACTCATCATATGCATAGATATTCAATGACTATCAAATTCCAAATTTCGATTTTCAGTCAAGTAGTAATTTATTTGTCATATAATGTATAGATATTCAAGACTAACAAATAGTAATTTATTTGTCATATAATGTATAGATATTCAAAGACTAACAAATTTCCAACTTAGACTTTTATTAGTCAAAGTATTCATTTGTCACATAATCTATGAATACTAATACAACTAACTACTGTTTGTGTGAATAATGTAGCCCTGAAAAGGGCTGTTGTTTTTTTTTGACCAGTAGGTCCACGGTTATTGTGCCACAGGTTGGACATTATTACATATAATACATGTAGATACTCGGGTGAAGTTTGTTAGTGGCCTCTCGCAAGCTTCACACCAATTCTGTCCCATTTCCATAATTGAGACAGTGTTGTGGGTGTTGACATGGGCATACCACCCTCCATTATTGTTTCTATGCGAATAAAACCGAAAGCAGCACCAACATAGTTTTTTGTTCTCTCCATCTATTGTGCTGATCAATACGTATGCATCCAATGCACAATACAAATCCAAGGATCTTCCAGTGTCTCACTGACATTGAGTGTTCGCATACCGATCCTCATAGCACCATCACCTTCAGTTGTGTCAGCTTCTATCCCTTCATCATCTCCTTCTTCATCCATGACCCTCTCAAACTCCATCACGTCATCATCTTCGTCGCTTTGGTTGGCCTCGTTTTCAACTTCGTCTATCTCATCTTCATCGACTCCAACATCTTCTGCTTCAACTATTACTTCCTCTAGCGGAACATTGACATCCTCATCATCTGATTCGTCTATCCAATTGTTTTCATCAACAGCAGCTATTCTATTTAATGCAGCATTTATTTTTGCAGAATTCATCTTGTTGTTGTTTGCTCACAGTTGTAGAGAGTGAATGAATGAACTCTAGGTTTGCAAGTCAACTTATATAGGAGGTGATGCGACTCCCACTTGACTCGTTTAGAGTGAATAGTAGGAGAAGTTATCCCACTATACTTCCACATGATGTTGATTTGTATAAATAGAGATCGTAGGTATAGGAGAGAGCATTCAGAGTTTCTGTAAGTCATCTCTTAATATTTCTAATCGAATTAGTAAAATGCCGTTTCCAAAAGAGTGGAATGAAAAACCAAAAGTGTGTGTCTACCCAATGATGATTGCAGGGGCTATTGTGTGCTACTTTTGTCAAATAAGTAGACCTAAGGATTCAATCAATCCATGTACTGGTATGTGTAGTGATTGCGTGTTGCGGATTCAACTATCGCCTCCTTCTCATCCACCGAAGCGAACAAAATCGGATTATCGTCAACAACAGTTACAGTGTCTGAAGTGTTCCGAACCTATAATATTTAACAATATAGGTATCTGTAGAAATATTTGTGGTACCTGTGCTGCCGTTCCAACTCCACTGCAACGTTGTTTGCGTTGTGATACATATTCCATGAATTGTTGGAATCATGTATGCAATGCATGTAGAAGTACTTGGGATCTGTGTGAGAAGGTTGGTCAACTCTACCCCAATAGGAGAATCCATTTTTTTCAATGTTGGTGTTTGACGCACGAGCAACAACTATTGAGGAATAGAGTCAAAGAACGTTCCACATCCACAGAGACATATTAACATTTTTCATTTTTTATTATCGTTATTGTCCTCTATTATTAATATATATATATATATATATTTTGAATTTATTTGTATTATTTTCTAACATTTAAAAATACATGCATGCAACACAAAGTTTTCCTCTTAAATGACAAAGATTGTTACATGCGTGAATAGTTTAGTGAGAGAGCGCATGTGCCAGTTGATGAAAGAGCGCATGCGCTAGTTTATTTTCTTCTATAAATGGTGAGGTCTCAGTAACATCATCACCTTTCCTATCCACATTCTATTGCTATCACATATCATTCCTCAGACCTTAATAATCATGAGCTCTATGCCGCTATTGATTGCTGAAGATGGTTCACCACTTGTTGATATCGATCAGACTGATTTTGAAAATATTCCAGTATTACATTTATCGAGTCAAGATTCGATAAATGATTTTGATATTAACGACTTCGTTAACTTTGCAGATGTGCCAGAACCAAATGAGCAAATTATTATTGAAAATCCGATCGTTTCGCAATTATCATCACTCAAACACTCTTCATCTACCCTTCCTCTTGGTGTTGATAAGAAATCTAGAACAATCAAGAGGAAGGTTACTAAGGCATCTTCATCGATTGTCACTGACTTTAAAGAAAAGAAAGAATCCAAAAGTGTTGTGCGACAGAAAAAAACCCGCAACGAAAAGTGACAGATCGAAGAGGAAGCCAAAAGGTACTCCTAAAGAAATGAAGAGTGATTTGAAAGCTGAACCGCTATCTTCTTTCAGCCCCCTCCATCGGTTTGGGGAAATGAAAAGGAAAGCAAAATGCCGTCTTGTAAAGGCACAGATGACTATTGCTGAACTTGAAAAGAGTGAGCGAGCTATTAATGCTAATAATGAAACTCTTGAAGCATTAGATGCAAGATTGCATTAGCGAAGGTTGAATTGGCTAGAATGTCTAAAGATGCTGATGAACTCCGTTCAAAAATTGGTAAAGATAAGCAATTCCATCAACGTTCGAGAATGCAAGCTCAGGCTGAGCTTGAGGAGTCGACTAAGCTTTATGAGACAGCATTATCAGTGAGAGATAATTGGCAAAAAGAGTTGGATACTGCATTTCAAAGTGACGGCGATTAGTTTTGGGAATGATAATGTGTTTTTCAATATCGTGAGTTGAAAAATATAAGCGGGAATGGAGTATACAATTAATTTGGTTGGTATACACAGAACATTGCGAATGGCTGGGGCAATGTTTACCGCTGCAATATTTTCAGTTCACATACTTATAATTGAAATGAAAACAATAATGAACTTTAATATTACTTTATTCATAAAAGTCACTATTATATACATTTAAACCATATTTGATTCATCAATCCAAGAATTTTGTTCGCTAGGAAGGCCTAACCACTTTACATATACTTTATTTTTTCTTCTCTTCAACACCTTCTCAATCAGATATACGTCAGGATTCTCGGTTCGTAATAACTCTTCTTCGTAAAAACATCCTCTAATCGGCTGTTCATTCATATCTTCAAGATTATAAGTCGTTGGGATGGTTTTATTAATTTTAACAATCTTGAATAGCTCCGTGGTAAAATTCGCAGTGTAAGACTTTTCAAAAATATGTTTTGTATTTACTTATACGTACAATATCATTTAATTGGAATTTGGGTTTACTTTGTCTTCCTCCAATTCCATTGATACCCTTGAATTTTAATTTTGTTGTTGAATCAACATTGATGGGTGCCATACCTATTGTACGATGAACTTTATTATTATATCTACTAGTTATAATTGGAAGAATATCAAGCCATTTGTGGTGACCTCTCATCGAAAATTCCTTGTAGAGCCATGCCTTTATTGTACGAATCACTCTTTCTGCTATAGCTGCCTTCTTTGTGCTAAATGTTGAATAATGATTGATATTATATTCTCGCATGAGAGATGAGAAGCTTTTATTGAAAAATTCTTTCCTTGATCGCTTTGTATGTGTTTGGGGAGTATTTGGCTTCTTTCAGTACATGTTTCATTGCATTAGTTACTGTACTACCTGTTTTATCTTTAACTGCTACAGTCCACAGATATTTGGAGTAACAATCTATCACTACAAGTATATATCGGTATCCTTCATTACTTTTTGCATAAGGTTGCAGTTCAGCTAAATCTATTTGCCATAGATCTGCAAAACCTTTGATGGTGGTTATTCTTCTACGAAAATTACGTCTTGCAGGTTTATGTAATTCATTAACAACTTGTCGTTTGACATCACTTATTTCATTAGTCATTCTATTTCAATATGATTAAAGAGAAAATGTGATAATGTTACTGCATTGAATGATGATGTGACAGTGATCATTACATGTGAATATGTTAATATATTATACCTTCTTCACGTAATTCTTCAATTATTGAAATTATTTCATTATCATGTCCGGTATGTCCGGCTGACTTTGAAGCTACCAATAGTCGTAGGCGAGCAACTAACTCTTTCGGTGAATTCCAGTACACATAATTCACAGGTTTAGAATTATATATTTTCTCCATTTTCACTCGTTTGAGTGCTCCACCAATTTTACTTCTACTTCTTATTGGATATTGTCGTGAGTCTAATAGAGGTTTGATAACTTCACGAAATTTTTTAGAATTTGTATTTTTAAAACCA
Organism: Leptinotarsa decemlineata; assembly: GCF_025532065.1. Lineage (NCBI taxonomy): Eukaryota > Metazoa > Arthropoda > Insecta > Coleoptera > Chrysomelidae > Leptinotarsa > Leptinotarsa decemlineata. Next base: position 18,680,688 of record NW_027412533.1, read on the forward strand.
TTCTTCAGATGATATTGTTTATATGGAGCATTCGTTATTTTCAATATTTTGGAATATACTTGACGAGTTTCTTCATTATCAACATCTTGTGGATTCTTCAAAAAAATCATATCATACAATTCTGGACTACCTGCGCATTCATATTTTTTCACTTTATTAGCATCCCAAAATGAAATGTTTCCATCTTTGAAATTTACCACTAGACTTCCCATTTTCAGCTTTTGTGTAATTGGATCCATACGTACGCCAAATGTTCCATCATATGCTGGATTTCTAGATTTTATATTATTCAAATGTTTCATCAAAACATCTTCACCACTTTCATTCATAACAGGTGAGATGTCAGGATCCGAGGAATCGATGTGGGACGATGATGGTGTTTCGAATAGAGTTGTTCTCATATCGTCTTGAAGTGTGCTCGTGTCACTATTCACAGATGATACACTACCAAAAGATTGTTTTCTTCCTATTGGAGTACTCATGGGATAATTTGAAGTAGATTGAACAGTTCCATGATTTGGTGATAACATTGGTGATTTAGAAGTAGCGTTTGATGATAAAACATTCAATGGTTTCATTATGGGCTCATACAATCTTTCAAGTGTCGTACGATTTTCAATATTATCATTCTTGATAGAGTTGAATTTCTGCCTGACAGCTTCTGTTGTCTCTACTAGTTGACGTTTCAAATTTATTTCATTGTTTTTATTTTCAGGATCTTTTTTTGTATTCATAATGCCCTTTTTTTTGAATTAAAGCTTAATTCGTTGGTGAAGTGACCACTACAATATTCAGTGATCGAATAAGTTCCAAAAACAAGATCATGGGTATATAAAACTATCGAATCCTTTGCGATATCTACCTTCATCTATTTTTCTATCCTTATCAATGACTAGAAATCCATATTGGTCCTCCCAGCATTTAACACACATCAATTGGAATTGTTTGAATGTTACATCGGGTGAAACATGATCTGAATAAATGTGATGTAAATTCGTCTCATCTTGTTTGAACATTATAATGAAATTGGTATTGTCACGCACTAACTGTTTGGGTACCCGTGAATATGTCTGTGCTAGATAAAAATAATCAACATCCTTATGACGTCCCATACAGAAATATGATCTAATAATATCTTGCTTTTCACATATCACATCATCGAAAATGAAAACAGAATTAGGCTTAGCGTCGGAGGGTTCCACTATTTCTGCATTATTGCTGAATGTATAAAAACCTAATCCTTTTATAGGTTCCAAAACACTTCGCAAGTACTGATATTTAGGTTGATTGAGTGATTTCGAATAGAGATACACATTTCTAAATCTCAGTCCTTGTGGATGTGTTAATAGTGATATCATTGCATTCGTCTTTCCACAATTTGAAGGTCCTATAATGAGTCCTCGAACTGATGATGGAAGTAGTGGACCATGTCTGAATACCCTTTGTCCATTCAATCCACAACCAAATTTCTCATCTAGATTATCTACAGCAAACTTTTCTTTCTGTTTTACAATGCGCATCGTGCCGTGGTTGGAGACTATATAAATGTTATTAGCTTATTCATTTCAATGTGTACCATCAAACGATACGGACGTATTGAAAGTGATCGTAAAATTAAAAGAGGTTGTGGTTTTGTTAATGATTTAATAAACAAACTTCCTTTCGAATTACATCTACCCGGAGGTTATCAATACTGTGGACCGGGTACAAAATTGAAACAACGTTTAGCTCGTAACGACCCTGGAATCAATAAATTAGATATTGAATGCAAAAAACACGATATTCAATATTCTAAGCATCCATCCGATCTTGCAGCAAGACATTTAGCCGACAAAGAACTTGAATACAGCGCTTGGGATAGGGTTAAATCGAAGGACGCGAGTATTGGGGAAAGAGCAGCTGCATTACTTGTCACCAACATTATGAAAGCGAAAAGACATATGGGCATGGGTTGTAGTACCAATAAGAAAAAATGTAAGAGGAAACAAACGAAGAAAAATAAAATTAAAAAAGTTGCATTTGGTGCTGGGATAGTCCATAAAGTGCGAAATGTATTGAAGAAAGCTGGTGGGAATCAATTTGTGACGAATAATAGCAAAAAAGCTATCACTGTGGCATTGCAGGCGGCACGTAAATACCTTAAAGCTGCCGGTGGAAAGAAGAAAATCCGCACACCACGCATAATTCCTGTTCCCAAGATCGGTGGACTTTTACCATTGATACCAATTTTTGCTGGACTATCCGCACTAGGAAGTTTGGCGGGAGCCGCTGCTGGTATTACCAAGGCCGTGAATTCGGCAAAAGCCAGCAGAGCGGCTTTAATGGAAGCCAATCGTCACAATAAAACCATGGAGGCTGTAGCATTAGGCAAACGCGGAAGTGGAATATATCTCAAACCATACCGTAAAGGTTTAGGACTATATTTAAAACCATACAAAGCCACAAACAAAACAAAAAACTAATTGAACCCCTACCTCAGAGGCCTCTTACTGATCTCGATCTCAGTTATTATGCACAAAAAATGAAAATTCCACATTTTCGTGGTGTTTTTATGCGTGATAGATTACCATCTTCAGGTCCAAAACAAAACGAGACAGCTATTGTTAATTTAGATGGAATAAGTGGACCAGGAACACATTGGGTGGCATATAAAAAATGTGGGAAAGAAGTCACATATTTCGATAGTTTTGGAGATCTACCCCCACCATTGGAATTGACTCGATTCTTTCGAAAATGTTCGAATGTAAAAATCAAATATAACTATGATCGACAACAGAAATTTAATACAGTTCTCTGTGGTCACTTGTGCTTGCAGTTTCTCTCTAAATAATTTTCCAAATAAAAATGGATTCAACACCAAAACTGGATCGGGAGGCTATCAAGGGAATGGGGTTTTCACTTAGAATGTTTTCAAAATATGGTACCTTGAAAAAAATGGATAAAGTGATGCTTGCAAATATGCCTAAGGAAGTGAAAATTGCATGTGTTGCACATGAGATTGCATATGTTTGGGAAAAGTTGCCTAAGCATCTGCAAGATGACATCGATATAATGAAACATAGATATTGTTATGAGCACCACCACCACGATCAAAATTCAGAATCGGATGTTAATGACGGTCCTATACCTCGGAAATCTATGTGTTGTATTTGTAATATAGAGGATGTGAATATTGGTATCAATAAAAATGATACTTATTACAATACAACACCTTCCAAAAAGTGTAAATTGTCTCAAATGTGCTGTTGCTGTGTACAATAATAAATTGAAATGTGTTTCAAAATATTCATCAGTCATGTCACGAAAGTTCGAGCTACAAGCTGTCGGGACAAGTGTCTTGAGTGCGGATTTTTTTCCACCAATTGAATTGGATAGGAACAGTCGTTATGGATTAGGACTTTTGGGATTCTATGGGTGCAATACAATCAATAATATAACTGAAGCTAATAACTTAGTTAGTTTTAGAATCAGTAATGACAACTCATCGATACCCCAAAAGTTGACAATTGAAATTCCATGTGGTGCTTATGAAATAGAAGAGATCAATGCCGTCATACAGAAACATATCATGTTCAGATTGTTTCATGATAAAAAACCAAATGATGTCGTTGCAGATGATATTTTCTATCTACACGCCAATAATAATACATTCAAATGTGAAATGCGATCCAAATATGAAATTGATCTGACACATCCAAATTCAATAGCAGAAATGATGGGGTTCGCTCATGAAATATTTCCACCAAATCAGATACATGAATCATCATTACCAATAAACATTACAACTGTGAGACTTATCCGCTTAGATTGCAATATAATATCTGGTTCATATATAAATGGTGAAGAATCCCACATTCTTTTCTCATTCGATATTGATGTTGAACCTGGCTACAATCTCACTAAAGAACCACACAGTATTATATATATGCCTGTCAGTCCAGAAGGTCGTCAATTGATTCACAACATTACAGTGCGTATTTTGGATGAAAAAAATAACCTTATCGATTTTGGAAGTGAAGAAGAGATTTTCATTATTTTGGAATTGAAGAAAATCGAATAACTGTTGTTATGGGTTTCATTTATAATAGACAAAATCGCATTGAACAATCCCAAACGAGTTGCACTATCAAAAAGAAAGGTGTGCATAAAAAGAAGCTCATTCCACAAGTGTATGCTAAACAGTTAGCACATAACGCTCTGTCTGTGAGTGATCTTAAATTTTTGAAATCGATTGGATTGAAAGTGAGAAAATAACAATGGTGCTCGAAACAAACAATGAAAAGTTGAATATATTCAATGAACCAGTGCTCGATCATTCTCTCATAAGTTTACATGAGCACACATATAAGCCCTATGGATCACCGCTATTCAGGAATTCGGATGAAATCAGAATTGCAATCAATAATCAAGATGTTATACTAGATATTGCCGAGAGCTTCATTTACATAGAAGGTAAATTCACCCCCAAAGATGTAGCGAAAACATGCTATCTCTCGAATAATGCAATTGCATTTCTCTTTGACGAAATTCGTTATGAAATGGGAGGTGAACAAGTGGCTGTTGTTAGAAAACCTGGGATAACATCTACAATGAAAACCATGATATCATTTGGACAATCTCATGCTAACACATTATTGACATCTGGTTGGGGACTTTCACAATTGAAGCAAGATATCTTGGATACAAACAGTCATGTTTTTAGTGGAAAACTACCACTGAAATATTTGATGGGTTTTGCTGAAGATTACAACAAAAGTATCTTGAATGCCAAACAGGAATTGATTTTGATTATCGCTCGATCATTCAAAAACTCATATATAGGTGAGGTTGATGCTGATTTGGAAATAAATAAAATCGAATGGAAAATAAGGCATATTGTACCAGATGATAAACACAAGCTCAAACTTTTGAGTAGAATAAACAAAAGCGGTCTGAATGCCAAAATCAAGTTGACGTATCGTATGTGGGACCTCTATGAACTACCATCATTACGTGGGACTTCTTCAGACATATGGGCCATCAAAACAACTAACGCATTGGAAACTCCTCGTTTTGTCATCATCGCATTCCAAAGTACTACCACTTCTGAAGATAGAACACAAGATATTACAAAATTCACAACTGCTGATATCAATAGTATTCGAGTATACTTGAATTCTGAAGTTTATCCATATGAGCGTTGGAATTTGAATTTCGATAAAAAACTTGATGCTCCTGCTTATTATGCTTTTGAGAGTTTCCAGCGAAGTTATTATGATAAAGATATGAGTGAACCTCTGATGGACATTGGACAATTTAGAGAGAATCCACTATTCGTCATCGATTGTTCCCATCAACCGAATGCAACAAAATCATCAACTATTGATATAAAGATTGAGTTTGAGACGAGGAAGACCAAGTTTCCAGACAACACTAAAGTATATGCATTAATTTTGCATGATACAGTTTTAACATACAATGCATTGGATGGTTCAGTTCATAGCAGATATTGACACTTTTTTTTCACTCTATCATGTACTGTTTTATGATCTTTTTTTTTTATTTGTAACTGACTTATATCATGTATTGTATTTTATATCATATTTATTGTTTTGTAATCATTTTCTATTGTATTTCATCAGATTTAAATAAATAAAACATGAAAATAATACAAAGTTTTTTATTTGACATTATTTATGATTCACAGGAACATACAGACTATCTAAAATAACTTCTTCCTCATAATCATCATTTTCGCGACCATCTTCAATTTCCTCTCGATTTTCATCATTCAATTCAAAGTGATGAATAATCCATTCTGGCAAGTATGGTTGGAGGCTATACAGGAATCTTCTTAGGTTCAGTTCAATCATAACCTCACAAAGTTGCCACAATTCCAATTCATTATCCAAAAATTTGTTGCAAACTTCTGCACCACTCCAATAGTTCTCAGCATCACGAAGGCATAATTCGATTTGTTTTTCATCATAGCATACACTCATATCATAAACGCTTGCATGTTCGGCTCCATCACCCAACACCTTCAATTTAGACGACAAATGTTGAACCGATGATTTGAGATCTACAATATCGACCCAATCTTGACTTGCGTACTGCATCCACATCTTTAAATGGTGGAACTGAAATCGAACAAAAAAAACAATAAGCAACCTCCAATTTTTCAGTGATATAATACTCACATTCCCATTTTACTTGTAGTTACAAAGTGAGTGTATTCAACTAAGTTAGTAATGTTTATATTTCCATATAATTATCATCTAATATATGAATATTATTAAAACAAAAAGAAATTCACTCTAGTATTTCAACCTCCTGTACAATCAAATTATTGATTTTATTTAAGTCTACTTTTGAAACGGACATGATGAAAATATGTATGAAAATATAAACAATTTCCAACAGCAAAATACACTCACCGTCTTCCTTCTATTACGAACTGAATAACACTCTACCAAATGCTTACTGCTGCAGATATATTCGTCTACTGATTTCATAGTGTGCCAGGCATTTCTTTTATGTTGAACAGCGCGAGTCACCCCCACCATGAAAGGTTCACATTGCTAATTGCTACCCACTAGAGATGCCTGACGTCACAGCCAAGCCCATCTCCCAACTTGATGCGATAACAGTTGCCGGTACGAGCAAGCAGTGGTCGTTGCGGTCTCGGAGACGGTAGACGCTAGGCAAACGGTCCTCGGCTGCCGTTGTGTCACCATCGATAGCGGGGCTAGAGCGAACCTTCATCGCTTCGGGAGAGGTGAGGGCAGACCGATGAATACGCATTACTCTGCCACACGTCGTGGAGTGAACATGTCGCTCTCTAGCCGTTGAACGGTTATTGCTGTGACGTCACTCCACTACTAACTTGGTGCCCTAACACCGATGGAGCATTTATTACTTGGAGGATCTTCGAAGTATGCAGACGTATGTTTGTACATAGACAAACAAGCACATGATGAAACCCTGTACCGTGCATTCTCCTACACACACACACACACACACACACACACACATAAACACACAAAATCTCATATGAAAAAAAAATCTGAACGATCCATGCACCAGACACTTCAAGGTCACAACGCCTTGACTTCACTGCACAACAAAAAAACTTCACCAAACAACAACCAATAAAAAAAGCAATTAATACGTCATAGTGGTGGGGGGAGGCCGAGAATCAGCTGTAAACAACTACTGAGAGTAAATCCGCCGAACATTTTGTTGGTTTCATTATTTCATTTTTTGACTTCCTGCCAGTAGTACACCAGTTTTCCACAGGGCGAAGAATTGTGAAAAGTGCAGATTGGATATTAATTAGGATTATGATTAATAGTTGAGACAAATGAGCTGTACTTCATTTTCTTTGAATTGTTACGTTGAATACAAATGTACTGAGAGGTATTTAAAATTATGAAAAAAAAAAACAGAAGCCGGGCTCAGCTTAGGGTTCCCACCTTGTATGTCGCAAAGTTTCAGAACTACTGAAGGAAAATCTCGCTTTTCAGAAAAATCCCAGTTTTAACTACACTAACAATGAAAATAAAACTTCTGGGATCTAATTGCTTCGGGCCCAGTGAAACTAAGCGGGATGGAGATCCCCAGCACTCAAGAAAGCGTCTCTTCCATTCAGGGGCGTCTTTCTCGTTGTACCTACGTAATTGGACCATAAAAAGTGAATGAACCCCTCCATTTAGACAGGTAAATGGTCTATAACTACCACCGTCGGAATAAATGTTTATCGACTGAATCGAGTTACATCGGAATTATCAGAGAAAGGCAGTCGATCTCTGAATGATTCTGGAAGATCCTGCAATTCCAGAAACGAGCACAAGAAAAGTATATTTATATCGTATATAAATGGTATTAAACGAAAGTTTGGTACAACTTCTATCAATTATTTCTTCATTTTTATTCCAAAACTGATTTTCTTTGTTACAAATGAAATGCAAATAATTTATTTATAATAACTTCATTAACTACAGGTGAAATAGATTTACATTGTAATATTGTCTTATAGTGTTATCCAAAACGGTGATGATGAGGAGAAAGAAAAGTTTATTTCCCCGAAACTTCGAAGTATACAATGATAATGGTATATATAATATAAATTATCGTTCCTATATCACATTATATAGCGTTTCTATGAATGATATCTGTTTCAGTTCCATGACGAGTGATTGTAGTACATACTCAATGAGATATGTTCAATGTAATTCATTGTTCATATGGAAGCAGTTGTTTAGAAATTATTTTTTTCTTTTGTGGAAGTCAGGCCCTATCCCCCGAAGCCTTGATACATTCGGGACGGCGCGCCAGCATTATCAACCAATGACCACTCCCCACACCGTGGGGTAAGTGATCATTGGGTCCGAGAATCATGTGCCCTGAGCAAGCGCAGTGAGCCAAGAATGACAGCCTTCTGCATCGTGCGGCTAAGATTTCTGCCTTAGTGCGGCAAGCCGGTATGATTTTAAGATTCGAAAGTATTATTATTATCCCTTCAAAAACCATGAAAGAATCTTTGTCAGTGACCATCCCTTATTTAAATTCTACTCGAAAGTGGAACATCTAGTTTTTCAGATTGTGACAAATCATTAAACAATTTTGAAAATTTCAATAATTTTAGATATTAGGTACTTTTTTTACTATACACTGATGAAAATTGACTTCACGCCCTGCACGCTCTCTACAAGAAATAAATTAGTTTCATTTGATTTTGATTAATGAGAATAGACGGCGCTTTGAAATTGGAAACGGAATCCTTCAATGAATTACATTTCGAGCTTAATTGGAAATTCCCAATAGTAAACATCGATCCAATTCCACAAATAAACAAAAATAAACAATCCATTCACAATTACATTTCTCAACAAGCTGGCTTTCCGCCGCCGTCATCTTTTGATGAAATTTTCGTATCTGATTCATCAGTATCAATAATATTTCCACAAACCCGAAATACCCTGTTTCAAAAAGCAATTAAATCAAGCCGTTATTGGTTACGTATGCAATAATATTTCTTTTTTGTTCTTTGAAAATATATAAACTGGTGATTGATAGAAAACATTAAATTTTATATTGAAAGAACATGGAACCACGAAGTCATTTTTTTGATAATTCTTTCATTTGAACCGACCTTCTTGAAAGAAGAACTTTATGAGTCCATTTACAGATTTTTCTGCAGTACGTGTTAGGAATCACACGTTAAAAGGTAAGACCTCGTTAGTCCTTAGCTTGCACAAGTTTTTCAACTTCTGAGAGTTGTCGTTCGTATGGGGGCGACAGCTGATTAACGGAAAAAGAGATTTTAAACAGATTTTTTAAAAACCTCTTCATGAAAAAAATCAGATTTTAGGCCATTTGAATTTCATCAGATTTAAAGTTATCTGAATCAGTAAGATATTAGTGTACGAGTAAGTCTAAATATATTGTAGATTGTTGGTTGTAGTGGTATACAATTACGTACGATTCATATAGTTTTTTGTACGTACCCGTAGTTTATTCGAGTTCCAGAATGCTATCACAAGGCATAGGTATTATTCCTTCAAGATACCAAAACCTTTTGTGGATTAGACCTTCCAAAGCAAGTGTTCTACAGTTTCGGTTGCACAGATACATCGACAAGTCTTACTAAACTATCTGCTTATTTTATAAAGATACGTCAGGCGGTAGAGTAAAATCAGTTTTTGTATAATCCTAGAAATGCTACAACTTTCTTCATGTCTACAATTGTCATTATCCTGGTATTTATTTCTTGTGATAATATAGTTGACCAAGTTTTCATTGTCGAAATTCATCTTTTCTGTGGCATTTCGATAGTCTTCGTATAGATTCCGATACAGGAATAGAAGACATAGCCTTTCTTTTTTCCATTGATTGGCTTGGTGACCAAGAACTCGGAAAATTACTTAATGTCTGCCAGTCATTTTAGGGAGATTTTGAAGTTATAAGCTAGTTTACACTCGAAGGTATGTGACTCAATAGCTTTTCAGAAAACAATCCTATTCCGTTTTCAAAACCTGCAATTTTTTTAAGTTTGCCTTTTATTACACTTCAGCAGATTCTTCATTGATTTAGCTTTTATTCTTCATATTGTGGAAGGTTCTAAATCCAAAAAACAGTAGAAAGTATGAGTCCTCCACAAAAAAATGTATTTCAAAGAATATCGGAGGATCATATTTGGCTTGAAAAATCATGCCTTTTAAAATTTTCTACGATACACCGGTTCAACAGCTTGCTCTTGAAAGTATATTCTGCTTTTTTGTGACCCGGCATGAATCCGTTTCTGATGACGTATCTGATCCGTAAGCATATGCTTACTAATATGTCTGTCAAGTAGTTTTTCTAATGTCTTCAATGCAAATGACATGAAAATGATTGGTCTGAAAGTCTTCGTCGAGTCCCGTCTGATTTTATCATGTTTTGGAATAAAGGTGGCGATATCCAGGGTCAAATGCCATCTGGTCTTGGCGACTTATAGGGTCTAAATGAGTATATGGCCCCCTTTTTCTCCTCCAAATCTACTATTTTTTTCCACTAAACAATCTTCCCAGTATGCCCTTCTAGGGGCCTCTAGTTCTGAATTTGTCTAGAACTCCCGTGTTAGATTTGTATTTACTGACCCGGGGAGGTACATCTAGAGAAGCTCACTTATCTCCCTTCCCGTTTTTGTGTATTACCCTGTAATTGCTTTTAGATTAGTCATTAAGACCTGAGGTCCTTACGAAAGTATCATGCTTATGAAAATATTTTGATTCTTTAAGTATAAAATGTCTGAATTGTTTGCCATGATAAACTGAAGTAAATGCTAACCTGTTTCAAGATATCAGTGCTCCCCCAGGTCAAATGGTGTTCATTAGTTTGACCTCTGTCTAGTTCCTGCACCAGAAGATACCCAACGGCAACAAATAAATATGCACGTTATTGGTGTCTCTGAGGTAATGTTGAGAATCAAATCTCTCGGTTCTTCCCAATCCCATAATATTCCTTTTCCCATCAGAGCAATGTCAAGCTTTTCCATAACCTTGTACCATTCTCATTGCGAGACTGTGGAGTCGCTCAAAAAGTTATTCTTTTGGTCCATTAAGTTCCCACAAGTATGGCCACATCCATAAAGCCCTCTACATGCAAGTCAAAGTACTCTGAGTGGTCGCCTGGTATCCTAGAGGCTTCGTTGGGGATACCTGATAAAGCCAAAGTACCATTCATCCTTCGACACGGGTCATATAACGTCTCCTGTTTCAGATACCTGTTACAACAGACAAGGGTTAACGTTGACCTACTGTCAGCTCCGGTGGTGAAAGCCATGCTTCTTCGTTTAACTTTTCTTTCTCGACCCATCCTCCCATCCAGCTCAGAAGGCCCTAAATAGTAAAGGGATGTATATCATTGCAATCACTGCAAATCATTGTACCAGAAGTTATTCAGGGTGGCTCGTGTATATATATATATATATATATATATATATATATATATATATATATATATATATATATATATATATATATAATATACTTCCTCTTTTCCTCTCGGGAATGTATAGATGGGGTCAAAATATCACCAGTACTTCATATAACTTTTTTTCCTAAAAGTCTTCGTAACCAAGTTACGGGCCCTCGAAGTTACAAAATGAAAAATGTTTTTCTTTGATAACTTTTCAAGTGAATATTCAAAATCATCCAAATTTTGGTAATTGACTAAACAAATGAATTCCGTCGATGAGCTTTCATGCAGGAGTCAGTTGTTTTGCTACAAAGTCAGGAACGGACTACCCCGATGGTCCACACCCCAAAACTTTGAAATGACAGATATTTTTCAATATTTTTCAACAAAATAAGGTTACTTGGACAATTTTATGAATAAAAGTACTCGTGTGGAAAGTCGATCGGAGCAACGAGTCTTGATAAAAATGTACTTAGTTCTACTCGACGACATCAAACCCGCTCGTCCACCATTATTTGAAATGAATAATTATCAAAGCAGAAATAATAATGATAACGTTAATTCAACAACATTAATAACAGGAATAATACAAAGTATGCTAAAATGAAGTCGTAAACAAAAAGTACAGTACCTATATGGAAGTTTAAGTCACATCGAAATAAAATATTTTCTGACTTTTTTAGTCACAATTGTGATAGCAGATATTTTTTCAAAAGAAATATCAAGTTCTGTAGATTCGTGGTGTTTTTAACCTAACAAGCTACTCTACTATGAAATATCGAATTTATTCCATATTTTGTATGTACATAATACGTGTCGAATAATCACGTTTCGTGTTGATCAGTTATCTGAATCTCATGAAACTCAACATTCGAATGTTTCAAATTCTTCTTCACAGCTAAACTGTTGAGGAGTTTCACTGATAATTATAATTTTATGGGAGAAATTCTTTAACACGAATCTAAATTTAGCTGAAAAAAACGCACATCGGAAAAAATATTTACTATACTAATAAAAAGCAAACGAATGAACTACAAAAACGGCTGCACATGATCAGGTGAAAAATATCCAGGGAATAATTATGTTCCATTTCTTTCACAGATGTTGACAAAAAAACCTTTTAGAAAGTTTTGATGAAAAATGAGAAACTGAAGTGCGATTTTGTTTTGTTGAGTGGTGCGTTGTCATATGACTATCATTGTATTGTCAATATTCTATAGGATATTTTGAATTTTTTTGATATGGCCGAACAGTTTACATTCAATGAATATGCAGATATGCATGTATTTTATGGACGAGCATTTTGTAATGCTGCAGAAGCTCGTCGTCTGTATTCCGAGCATTTTCCCAATCGAACGGTACCGTCAAGAGAAACATTCGAGCGTGTCGATCGCAGCTTGAGGGAGACAGGTATGTAATAATTGATAATTAATTTGAGCACGTTGTTTTATTTCGATATTATTGTAGGTACAGTTTTGCCAAAAAGAGGTGGTGAGGGCGCTCCTAGGACTGTACGTACCGTTGTATTGGAGGAAAATATTTTGGAAGCCGTCGCTGATGATCCTTCAATGAGCATCAGAAATCTATCAGAACAGTTCCATACATCCAAGTCCACTATTCATAGAATAATTAGGGAACAACTGCTCCACCCATTTCACATCCAGAAGGTACATGCCATGACACCTCAAGATTTTCCAGCACGACTGGAATATGCCAATTGGTTCATGGATAGGCAAAGAGAGGATATGACTTTTATTAATCGAGTTTTATTCACTGATGAAGCAGGTTTCAGTAGAGATGGAGTTATCAACTCTCATAATCTCCATATATGGGCCGAAGAAAATCCCCATGGGATATTGCAAACCAAACACCAACGGAAATTCAACGTGAATGTTTGGGCTGGTATCATAGGAAAGCATCTTATAGGACCATTCGTTCTACAGGACCGATTGAATGGAGAACGTTATTTGGAGTTCATTCAGAACGATTTGAATGGACTTTTGGAACATGTTCCATTGCAAACCCGAAGAGATATGTGGTTTATGCATGATGGCGCTCCTCCTCATTTTAGTTTGATTGTGCGTGACCATCTGAACCATATTCTCCACAATAGATGGATTGGTAGAGGTGGGCCATATTCATGGCCATCGCGGTCTCCGGATTTAAATCCATTGGATTTCTTTCTGTGGGGGCATCTAAAAAGCCTTGTTTACGCTACACCTATTCACACAAGAGATGCATTGTTGAATAGAATAACATTACATTGTGAAGCCATACGAAACGACCCTGGAATGCTATTTCAAGTACAGAGAGGGTGTCTTCGCAGACTAAGAAAATGTATAGAGAGAGAAGGTGGTCATATCGAGCAGTTTCTGTAGCGGATTTTTCATTTCTGTTTGCTCTTGAGGCTCTTGAGTTTCGTTAGTTAAACGTGTTTGCATTATAAAAATTCGTTATGAACATTTTACCTATCATTTCCATTTTCCTTAAAAACTAATATTTTTGAATAATGGTAGACATCTCAGGATAAATGTTGTTGAATTAACGTTATCATTATTATTTCTGCTTTGATAATTATTCATTTCAAATAATGGTGGACGAGCGGGTTTGATGTCGTCGAGTGAAACTACATTTTTATCAAGACTCGTTGCTCCGATCAACTTTCCACACGAGTACTTTTATTCATAAAATTGTCCAAGTAACCTTAATTTGTTGAAAAATATTGAAAAATATCTGTCATTTCAAAGTTTTGGGGTGTGGACCATCGGGGGTAGTCCGTTCCTGACTTTGTAGCAAAACAACTGACTCCTGCATGAAAGCTCATCGAAGGAATTCATTTGTTTAGTCAATTACCAAAATTTGGATGATTTTGAATATTCACTTGAAAAGTTATCAAAGAAAAACATTTTTCATTTTGTAACTTCGAGGGCCCGTTACTTGGTAACGAAGGATTTTAGGAAAAAAAGTTATATGAAGTACTGGTGATATTTTGACCCCATCTATACATTCCCGAGAGGAAAAGAGGAAGTCCAGGGACACCCTGTATATATATATATATATATATATATATATATATATATATATATATATATAATATATATATATATATATATATATATATATATATATATATATATATATATATATATATATATATATATATATTAATCGAGAAAGGTTGATGCAGTCAAGCTGCAAGTACTTTTCTTGATTTTTCACATTTTGTATCTTTCGAGTATATATATACAGGGCTTTTCATGATGAGCGTTAATTAGCCGTTTCTGGCAAACTATTCAACGGATCAACCTGAAAATTCCACAGTATGCATAAGTCAATATGACCTACACGCCTAAAATATTTTAGACGAAGCGGCGTTGTCACTTCTACTATAAAGTAGCGGCTTCTTTGATTTTTCAAATGGAATACCCCGTATATAATATCATATTATGATTCATTATCACTTTGTCAAAAAATTCATATAATATTTCCCTATACCTATCTATTACCGTTTAGAAGATATAAATTAATTTCGATATTTGTTTACCAAACATGAACTTTTCTAAATGCTGATAATCTTGAAGTCTCTTGCAATAAAACGATCAAATTTGAAATGGAGTGGAGTGATACTATGAGGATCTTCACTCAGAGTCATATTTTCATTTGCCTCATACAGGGTCTTCAAAAAATGCAGATACTTTGATCTCATAAAAAAACTTTTGAGTAGAATAAACAAAAGCGGTCTGAATGCCAAAATCAAGTTGGCTTATCGTATGTGGGACCTCTATGAACTACCATCATTACGTGGGACTTCTTCAGTCATATGGGCCATCAAAACAACTAACGTTCTGGAAACTCCTCGTTTTGTCATCATCGCATTCCAAAGTACTACCACATCTGAAGATAGAACACAGGATATTACAAAATTCACAACTGCTGATATCAATAGTATTCGAGTATACTTGAATTCTGAAGTTTATCCATATGAGCGTTGGAATTTGAATTTCGATAAAAAACTTGATGCTCCTGCTTATTATGCTTTTGAGAGTTTCCAGCGGAGTTATTATGATAAAGATATAAGTGAACCTCTGATGGACATTGGACAATTCAGAGAGAATCCACTATTCGTCATCGATTGCTCCCATCAACCGAATGCAACAAAATCATCAACTATTGATATAAAGATTGAGTTTGAGACAAGGAAGACCAAGTTTCCAGACAACACTAAAGTATATGCATTAATTTTGCATATACTTTGCATATGTATATATATATATATATATATATATATATATATATATATATATATATATATATATATATATATATATATATATACATACATGAACCTTCCACGTCTTGTGGAAGGTTCATTTCGGTTATTATTCATTTGTAGTTCTAATTCCGTGTTAGGAATCACACGTTGAAAGGTAAGACCTCGTTACTCCTTAGCTCGCACAAGTTTCGACATCTGAAGGTTGCCGTTCGTAGGGGAGCGATAGCTGGTTAACAGGAAAAAACATATTTTAAACATATTTTTTAAAATTAATCTTGTAGAAAGTTTACCAAGAGTTGTCCATCTTCGGACGCGAAATTAACATTGAAATCTCCTATTAAAATTAGTAAATGTGTGCTGGCACCTCTTTTTCTTGCCCCTACAGTTATAAACTATATTCACTAACTCATACCTCCCACTCAACTTCCGTTCGCCTCGCCCGGTCACACTTTTCGTGACGCTCTCGTCACGCATTCACCGGATTATTCCCCAAGTCAAGCGCGCGTAAAGAAGTTTTTCTTCAAAAATACTGAAATGGGTCAGGTTGACATATGGCATATGTGAAAAAACATCAATATTTTATTTCACCATAACAATCGAAATTTTTAACCAAATGTAATGAAAAATTATATTGAATGCAGTTTTCTTTCCTCTATTGAGCAAATCTAAAGATATATTCATTCCTCTTGTATACTTTGAATAATCCTCAAGCTACTAATTTCTACCTTCGTTCGATTTTCCAACTACTATAGATTTTTCGGTCTTTTTTGATTATCGAATTTCGATTTACACTTTTCAGAAAAAAAATGCATAAAAATAGTAATAGAAAGTAAATCATGACCCACCATTCTCAGAATCTTTCATTTCTTATCAATTACTTGAATATGATATACAGTTAATCCTACTTTGAACATCGTGGAAACAATTTTTTTTCTCCTAGAGTGAAGTATTTACGTTTCCTTTGAATAAGAGACGCCACCACTTCTAATCTTGCGTCAGTAATATAAATCGTCCACACACTTGTTCCAGTTCATTGTGCTAGAAATGATCGACTAATGAATGTAACGAATATTTTTCAATAGTGAAATCGTGACTTTCAACAAAAGTTTATTTGAAAGACCACGTCATTCAGTGAGGGATCGGATTGCATTATTGTGATTGGGGTATTGAGTTTCTTTTGTAGTCAAAACATTGCTACATTATAGGCTGTTTTTCTCCTAGAATTTGATGGGAAATGATTCATTTTCGATGTTATGTATTGAAAAAGTGGTCGTTTCTCTGTAAAACATGCATGAAGATATTATAGTTTTCTGTGGAATAAATTAATTTCAATTTTGATAACAATACGTGTGAATTGGGTAATTTCGATAAAAATTCAGGATGATTTGGTAATTTTAAATTGGATAGAATAATTGGGATACTGATGAATTGTTGTCATTGAAATAATAACTGCCTATTCTGGTGACATAAAAAGTGTTTCGTTTTTGGGAAAAAGAGACAGAGAGAGAAAGTAGAGTTTGTAATATTGCTTGCTAGCTATTTAAACTTTATAAAATAACACAGATCCAAAGTTATCCACTCTAGTCACATACAAATCAGATAATTTGAAAAAATAATATTTTCAGGAGTTATTGGTTTTTGTCAGAAAACTTTTGAGCTTTTTACTTCTCTATTATTATGAAAAAACGAGGGAAACTTCTGTAGGAAAGAAATAATATAATTAACTTCAATATGAATTCTTTATACAGATGTGTTGTACGAATATTTAATTACCAGGAAATCACTTTTCCTATTCAGTTTGTACTCCCAAATATTCCATAAGAATTGAAACAGATATCATTCACAGGAACGCTACACCACGTGAGTAGTAGGAGATTTGAGCCGGTTCTAAGCCTCCCCCCACCACTATGACGTATTATTTGCTTTTTTTGTTGTTGATTAGTGAAGTCAAGACAATTTTACCTTGAAGTCTCTGGTGCATGGATCGTTCAGAATTTTTTTTCCGGTTCTAAGTCTCCCCTCACCACTATGACGTATTAATTGCTTTTTTTTGTTGTTTAGTGAAGTCAAGGCGATATGACCTTGAAGTGTCTGGTTCATGGATCGTTCAGATTTTTTTTTCATATGAGATTTTGTGTGTGTGTGTGTGTGTGTGTGTGAGAATGCACGGTACAGGGTTTCATCATGTGCTTGTCTATGTACAAACATACGTCTGCTTACTTCGAAGATCCTCCAAGTAATGAATGCTTCATCGGTGTGAGGCCACCAAGTTAGTAGTGGTGTGACGTCACAGCAGCAGCAACCGTTCAACGGTAAGAGAGCAATATGTTCACTCCACGACGTGTGGCTGAGTAATGCGTATTCATCGGTCTGCCCTCACCTCTCTCGAAGTGGAGAAGGCTGTGACGTAACGCATCGCTCTAGCCTCGCTATCGATGGTGACACGCAGGTGGCCGAGGACTGTGCTAACGTCTGCTCTCTCCGAGAGCACAACGACCACTGCCTGTTCGTATCGGCATCTGTTATCGCATCCAGTTGGGAGGTGGGTTTGGCTGTGACGTCAGGCATCTCTAGTGGGTAGCAATTAGCAATGTGAACCTTTCATGGTGGGGGTGACTCGCGCTGTTCAACATAAAAGAAATGCCTGGCACACTATGAAATCAGTAGACGAATATATCTGCAGCAGTAAGCATTTGGTAGAGTGTTATTCAGTTCGTAATAGAAGGAAGACGGTGAGTGTATTTTGCTGTTGGAAATTGTTTATATTTTCATACATATTTTCATCATGTCCGTTTCAAAAGTAGACTTAAATAAAATCAATAATTTGATTGTACAGGAGGTTGAAATACTAGAGTGAATTTCTTTTTGTTTTAATAATATTCATATATTAGATAATTCAGATGATAATTATATGGAAATATAAACATTACTAACTTGTTGAATACACTCACTTTATAAGTACAAATAGAATGGGAATGTGAGTATTATATCATGGAAACAAGTTGGAGGTTGCTAATTGTTTTTTTTTTATTTGATTTCAGTTCCACCATTCAAAGATGTGGATGCAGTATGCAAGTCAAGATTGGGTCGATGTTGTAGATCTCAAATCATCGGTTCAACATTTGTCGTCTAAATTGAAGGTGTTGGGTGATGAAGCTGAACATGCAAGCAATCATGATATGAGTGTATGCTATGATGAAAACCAAATCGAATTATGTCTTCGTGATGCTGAGAACTATCGGAGTGGCGCTGAAGTTTGTAACAAATTTTCGGATAATGAATTGGAATTGTGGCAACTTTGTAAGGTTTTGATTGAACTAAACCTGAAAAGATTCCTGTATAGTCTCCAACCATACTTGCTAGAATGGATTATTCATCACTTTGAATTGAATGATGAAAATCGAGAGGAAATTGAAGATGGTCGCGAAAATGATGACTATGAGAAAGAAGTTATTATAGGTAGTCTGTATGTTCCTGTAAATCATAAATAATGTCAAATAAAAAAACTTTGTATTATTTTCATGTTTTATTTATTTAAATCCCATTATATATAATAGAAAATGATTACAAAACAATAAATATGATATATATGAATTAGGAAAAATTACAATACATGATATAAATCAGTTACAAATGAAAGAAAAAAAAATCGTTAAACAGTACATGATAGAGTGGAAAAATGAAATAGTATCAATAATTTGAAGAGTGTCAATATCTGCTGTGAACTGAACCATCCAATGTTCAATAGTTGATGATTTTGTTGCATTCGGTCGATGGGATCAATCGATGACGAATAGTGGATTCTATCTAGATTGTCCAATGTCCATCAGAGGTTCACTCATATCTTTATCATAATAACTCCGCTGGAAACTCTCAAAAGCATAATAAGCAGGAACATCAAGTTTTTTATCGAAATTCAAATTCCAACGCTCATATGGATAAGCTTCAGAATTCAGGTATACTCGAATACTATTGATATCAGCAGTTGTGAATTTTGTAATATCCTGTGTTCTATCTTCAGATGTGGTAGTTCTTTGGAATGCGATGATGACAAAACGAGGAGTTTCCAGAACGTTAGTTGTTTTGATGGCCCATATGTCTGAAGAAGTCCCACGTAATGATGGTAGTTCATAGAGGTCCCACATACGATAAGTCAACTTGATTTTGGCATTCAGACCGCTTTTGTTTATTCTACTCAAAAGTTTGAGCTTGTGTTTATCATCTGGTATAATGTGTCTTATTTTCCATTCGATTTTATTCATTTCCAAATCAGCATCAACCTCACCTATATATGAGTTTTTGAATGATCGGGCGATAATCAAAATCAATTCCTGTTTAGCATTCAAGATATTTTTGTTGTAATCTTCAGCAAAACCCATCAAATATTTCAGTGGTAGTTTTCCACTAAAAACATGACTGTTTGTATCCAAGATATCTTATTTCAATTGTGAAAGTCCCCAGCCAGATGTCAATAATGTGTTAGCATGTGATTGTCCAAATGATATCATGGTTTTCATTGTAGATGTTATCCCAGGTTTTCTAACAACAGCTACTTGTTCACCACCCATTTCGTAACGAATTTCATCAAAGAAAAATGCAATTGCATTATTCGAGAGATAGCATGTTTTCGCTACATATTTCGGGGTAAATTTACCTTCTATGTAAATGATGCTCTCGGCAATATCTAGTATAACATCTTGTTTATTGATAGCAATTCTAATTTCATCCGAATTCCTGAATAGCGGTGGTACATAGGGCTTATATGTGTGCTCATGTAAACTTATGAGAGAATGATCGAGCACTGGTTCATCGAATATATTCAACTTTTCACTGTTTGTTTCGAGCACCATTGTTATTTTCTCACTTTCAATCCAATCGATTTCAAAAATTTAAGATCACTCACAGACAGATCATTATGTGCTAACTGTTTAGCATACACTTGTGGAATGAGCTTTTTTTATGCACACTTTTATTTTTATGCACACTTTTCTTTTTGATAGTGCAGCTCGTTTTGGTTTGGGATTGTTCAATACGATTTTGTCCATTGTAAATGAAACCCATAACAATAGTTACTCGATTTTCTTCAATTCCAAAATAATGAAAATCTCTTCTTCACTTCCAAAATCGATAAGGTTATTTTTTTCATCCAAAATACGCACTGTAATGTTTGTGAATCAATTGACGACCTTCTGGACTGACAGGCATATATAATACTGTGTGGTTCTTTAGTAAGATTGTATCCATGTTCGACATCAATATCGAATGAGAAAAGAATGTGGGATTCTTCACCATTTATATATGAACCAGATATTATATTGCAATCTAAGCGGATAAGTCTCACAGTTGTAATGTTTATTGGTAATGATGATTCATGTATCTGATTTGGTGGAAATATGTCATGAGCGAATTCCATCATTTCTGCTATAGAATTTGGATGTGTCAGATCAATTTCATATTTGGATCGCATTTCACATTTGAATGTATTATTATTGGCGTATAGATAGAAAATATCATCTGCAACGATATCAATTGGTTTTTTATCATGAAACAATCTGAACATGATATGTTTCTGTATGACGGCATTGATCTCTTCTATTTCGTAAGCACCACATGGAATTTCAATTGTAAACTTTTGGAGTATCGATGACTTGTCATTACTGATTCTGAAACTCACTAAATTATCAGCTTCAGTTATATTATTGATTGTATTGCATCCATAGAATCCCGAAAGTCCTAAGAACACATTTCAATTTATTGTTGTACACAGCAACAGCACATTTGAGACAATTTACACTTTTTGGAAGGTGTTGTATTGTAATAAGTATCATTTTTATTGATCCCGATATTCACATCCTCTATATTACAAATACAACACATAGATTTTCGAGTAATAGGACCATCATTAACATCTGAATCTGAATTTTCATCGGAGTGGTGTTCATAACAATATCTATGTTTCATTATATCGATGTCATCTTGTAGATGTTTGGGTAACTTTTCCCAAACATATGCAATCTCATGTGCAACACATGCAAGTATCACTTCCTTGGGCATATTTGCAAGCATCACTTTATCCATTTTTTTCAAGGTACCATATTTTGAAAACATTCCAAGTGAAAACCCCATTCCCTTGATAGCCTCCCGATCCAGTTTTGGTGTTGTCTCCATTTTTTATTTGGAAAATTATTCAGAGAGAAACTGTAAGCACAAGTGACCACAGAGAACTGTATTAAATTTCTGTTGACGATCATAGTTATATTTGATTTTTACATTCGAACATTTTCGAAAGAATCGAGTCAATTCCAATGGTGGGGGTAGATCTCCAAAACTATCGAAATATGTTACTTCTTTCCCGCATTTTTTGTATGCCACCCAATGTGTTCCTGGTCCACTTATTATATCTAAATTAACAATAGCTGTCTCGTTTTGTCTTGGACCTGAAGAGGATAATCTGTCACGCATAAAAACACCACGAATATGTGGAATTTTCATTGTTTGTGCATAATAACTGAGATCGAGATCAGTAAGAGGCCTCTGAGGTAGGGGTTCAATTAGTTTTTTGTTTTGTTTGCGGCTTTGTATGGTTTCAAATATAGTCCTAAACCTTTACGGTATGGTTCGAGGTATATTCCACTTCCGCGTTTGCCCAATGCTACAGCCTCCATGGTTTTATTGTGGCGATTGGCTGTCATTGAAGCCGCTCTGCTGGCTTTTGCCGAATTCACGGCCTTGGTAATACCAGCAGCGGCTCCCGCCAAACTCCCTAGTGCGGATAATCCAGCAAAAATTGGTATCAATGGCAAAAGTCCACGGATCTTGGGAACAGGAATTATGCGTGGTGTGCGTATTTTCTTCTTTCCACCGGCAGTTTTGAGGTATTTACGTGTCGCCAGCAATGCCACAGTGATAGCTTTTTTGCTATTATTCGTCACAAATTGATTCCCACCATTTTTCTTCAATACATTTCGCACTTTATGGACTATCCCAGCACCAAGTGCAACTTTTCTAATTTTATTTTTCTTCGTTTGTTTCCTCTTAATTTTTTCTTATTGGTATTACAACCCATGCTCATATGTCTTTTTGTTTTCATAATGTTGGTGACAAGTAATGCAGCTGCTCTTTCCCAAATACTCGCTTCCTTCGATTTAATCCTATCCCAAGCGCTGTATTCAAGTTCTTTGTCGGCTAAATGTCTTGCTGCAAGATCGGATGGATGCTTAGAATATTGAATATCGTGTTTTTTGCATTCAATATCTAATTTATTGATTCCAGGATCGTTGCGAGCTAAACGTTGTTTCAATTTTGTACCCGGTCCACAGTATTGATAACCACCGGGTAGATGTAATTCGAAAGGAAGTTTGTTTATTAAATCATTAACAAAACCACAAACTCTTTTAATTTTACGATACGTCCGTATCGTTTGATGGTACATATTGAAATGAATAAGCTAATAACATTTATATAGTCTCCAACCACGGCACGATGCGCATTGTAAAACAGAAAGAAAAGTTTGCTGTAGGTAATCTAGATGAGAAATTTGGGTGTGGATTGAATGGACAAAGGGTATTCAGACATGGTCCACTACTTCCATCATCAGTTCGAGGACTCATTATAGGACCTTCAAATTGTGGAAAGACGAATGCAATATCACTATTAACATCCACAAGGACTGAGATTTAGAAATGTGTATCTCTATTCGAAATCACTCAATCAACCTAAATATCGGAACTTGCGAAATGTTTTGGAACCTATAAAAGGATTAGGTTTTTATACATTCAGCAATAATGCAGAAATAGTGGAACCCTCCGACGCTAAGCCTAATGACTCGGAACATGACTCCTCACCTAATATGAATGAAAGTCGTGAAGATGTTTTGGCGAAACATTTGAATAATGTAAATTCTAGAAATCCAGCATATGATGGAACATTTGGTGTACGTATGGATCCTATTACACAAAAGCTGAAAATGGGAAGTTTAGTGGTACATTTCAAAGATGGAAACATTTCATTTTGGGATGCTAATAAAGTGAAAAAATAAGAATGCGCAGGTACTCCAGACTTGTATGATATGATCTTTTTGAAGAATCCGCAAGATGTTGATAATGAAGAAACTCGTCAAGTATATTCCAAAATATTGAAAATAACGAATGCTCCGTATAAACAATATCATCTGAAGAATGGTTTTAAAAACACAAATTCTAAAAAATTTCGTGAAGTTATCAAACCTCTATCAGACTCACGACAATATCTAATAAGAAGTAGAATTGGTGGAGCACTCAAACGAAAGAAAATGGAGAAAGCATATAATTCTAAACCTGTGAATTATGTGTACTGGAATTCACCGAAAGAGTTAGTTGCTCGTCTACGACTATTGGTAGCCTCAAAGTCAGCTGGGCATACTGGACATGACAATGAAATAATTTCAATAATTGAAGAATTACGTGAAGAAGGTATAATATATTGATAAATCCACAAGTAATGATCACTATCATATCATCATTCAATGCAGTAACATTATCAACTTTTCCCTTTAATCATTTTGAAATAGAATGACTAATGAAATAAGTGATGTCAAACGACAAGTTGTTAATGAATTGCATAGACCTGCAAGACGTATAGTTCATAGGAGAATAACCATCATCCAAGGTTTTGCAGATCTATGGCAAATAGATCCAGCTGAACTACAACCTTATGCAAAAAGTAATAAAGGATACCAATATATACTTGTAGTGATTGATTGTTACTCAAAATATTTGTGGACTGTAGGAGTTAAAGATAAAACAGATAGTACAATAACTAATGCAATGAAATATGTACTGAAGGAAGCCAAGTTTTTCCCCAAACATATACAAAGCGATCAAGGGAAGGAATTTTTTAATAGAAGCTTCTCATCTCTCATGCGAGAATATAATATCAATCATTTTTCAACATTTAGCACAAAGAAGGCGGCTATAGCAGAAAGAGTGATTCGTACAATAAAGGCATGGCTCTACAAGAAATTTTCGATGAGAGGTCACCACAAATGGCTTGATATTCTTCCAATTATAACTAGTAGATATAACAATAAAGTTCATCGCACAATAGATATGGCACCCATCAATGTTGATTCAACAACAAAATTGAAATTCAAAGGTATCAATGGAATTGGAGGAAAACAAAGTAAACCCAAATTCCAATTGAATGATATTGTACGTATAAGCAAGTACAAACATATTTTTGAATAGTCTTACACTGCGAACTTTACCACGGAGCTCTTCAAGATTGTTAAAATTGATAAAACCACCCCAACGACCTATAAACTTGAAGATATGAATGAACAACCGATTAGAGGATGTTTTTACGAAGAAGAGTTATTACGAACGAGAATCCTGACGTATATCTGATTGAGAAGGTGTTGAAGATAAGAAAAAATAAAGTATTTGTAAAGTGGTTAGGCCTTCCTAGCGAACAAAATTCTTGGATTGATGAATCGAATATGGTTTAAATGTATCTACTATTGTATTTACGAATAAAGTAATGTTGAAGTTTATTTTTGTTTTCATTTCAATTATGAGTATAAGAATTGAAAAATAATGCAGCGGTAAACGTTGCCCCAGCCATTCGCAACGTTCTGTGTATACCAAACCAAATTAATTGTATACTCCTTTCCACTTATATTTTCCAACTCACGATATTGAAAGCACATTATCATTCTCAAAACTAATCGCCGTCACTTTGAAATGCAGTCTCCAACTCTTTTCGCTAATTATCTCTCACTGATAATGCCGTCTCATAAAGCTGAGTCGACTCCTCAAGCTCAGTCTGAGCTTGCATTCTCGAACGTTGATTGAATTGATTATCTTTAACAATTTTTGAACGGAGTTCATCTGCATCCGTACACACTTTAACCAATTTAACCTTCGCTAATGCAATCTTGGCATCTAATGCTTGAAGAGTTTCCTTATTAGCATTTATAGCCCGCTCACTCTTTTCAAGTTCAGCAATAGCCATCTGCGCCTTTACAAGGCGGCATTTTGCTTTCTTTTTCATTTCTCCAAACCGATGTAGAGGACTGAAAGAAGATAGCGATTCAGCTTTCAAATCACCCTTCATTTCTTTAGGTGAACCTTTTGGCTTCCTCTTCGATCTGTCACTTTTCGTTGTGGGTTTTTCCTCTCGCACAACACTTTTCTATTGTTTCTTTTCTCTGAAGTCAGTGACAATCGATGAAGATGCATTAGTAACCTCCCTCTTGATTGTTCTAGATTTCTTATCAACACCAAGAGGAAGGTTGCGAAACGATTGGATTTTCAATAACAGTTTGCTCATTTGGTTCCGGCACATTTGCAAAGTTAACAAAGTCGTTAATATCAAAATCATTTATCGAATCTTGACTCGATAAATGTAATACTGGAATATTTTCAAAATCAGTGTGATCGATATCAACAAGTGGTGAACCATCTTCAGCAATCAACAACGGCATAGAGATCATGGTAATGATTATTTAGGTCCGAGGAATGATATGTGATAGCAATAGAATGTGAATAGGAAAGGTGATGATGTTACTGATACTTCACCTTTTATAGAAGAAAATGAACTAACGCATGCGCTCTTCTATCAACTAGCCCACTCTTGCATTGACTAGCACATGCGCTCTTGCATGCACTCTTCCATCAACTAGCCCACTCTTTCATTGACTAGCACATGCGCTCTTTCACTAAACTGTTTACGCATGTGACGATCTTTGTCATTCAAGAGGAACACTTTGTTGCATGCATTTCGAAATGTGAGAAAATGACACAAATAGATTCAAAATAATATATTTATTAATAACAGAAGACAATGACATTAATAAAACAAAAAAATTAAAAGTGTTGATGTTTCTCTGTCGTTGTAGAATGTTCTTTGATTCTTCTCCTCAATATTTGTTGATCATGTGTCAGACAGCAACATTGAAGGAAATTAATTCTCCTTTTGGGGTAGAGTTGACCAACCTTCTCACACAGATCCCAAGAACTTCTACATGAAGTGCATACATGATTCCAACAATTCGTTGTGTATGTATTACAACGCAAACAACGTAGCAGCGGAGCTGGAATAGCAGCACAGGTAGCACACATATTTCTACAAATACCCATATTATTGGATATTATAGGTTCGGAACACTTCAGGCACTGTAACTATTGCTGACGATACTCTATTTTTGGCCGCTTCGGTGGATGAGATGGAGGCGACAGCTGAATCCGCGACATACAATCATTGCACATACCAGTGCAAGGATTAATTGTTTCCTTAGGTCTACTTATTTGGCAAAAGTAGCACACAATAGCCCCCACTATTATCATTGGGTAGACACACACTTTTGGTTTTTCATCACACTCTTTTGGAAACGGCATTTTTACTAATTCGTTTAGAAATAATAAGAGATGACTTATAGAGACTCTGACTGCTCTCTCTTACAACGACATTCTCTATTTATACAAATTAACATCGTGTGAAAGTATAGTGGGGAAACTTATCCTTCTCTCCCACTCAAAACGAGTCAAGTGGTAGGTGGGAGTTGTACCACTTCCTCTCCCTATTCAATCATATAAGTCGACTTACCATCCTGAAGTTCATTCATTCACTCTACAACTGTGAGCAAACAAGTGTGAGCAAACAACAAGATGAATTCTGAAAAAATAGCTGCTGCATTAAATAACATATCTGCTATTGATGAAAATAATTGGATAGACTAGTCAGATGATGAGGATGTCAACATTCCACTAGAGGAAGTGATAGTTGAAGAAGAGGATATTGGAGTCGATGAAGATGTGATAGATGAAGTTGAAAATGAGGTCAATGAAGATGATGGCGTGGTGGAGTTTGAAGGGGTTGTGAATGGAGAAGAAGACGATGAAGGGATTTTAGCTGATTCATCTGAAGGTGATGGTGCTTTGAGGATCGGTATGCGAATGCTCAATGTCAGTGAGACATTAGAAGATCCATTGGACTTATATTGTGCAATGGATGCATACGTATTGATCAGCACAATAGATGGAGAGAACAAAAAACTATGTTGGTGCTGCTTTCGGTTTTATTCGCATAGAAACAATAATGGAGGGTGGTATCATCATGTCAACACCCACAACACCGTCTCTATTATGGAAATGGGGCAGAATTGGTGTGATGCTTGCGAGAGGCCCCTAACAAACTTCACCCGAGTGTCGACTTGCATTATATGTAACAATGTCAAACCTGTGTCATAATAACCGTGGACCTAATGGCCCTTCTCAGGGCTACATAATTCACACAAACATTTGTAGTAGAATTCACAGATTATGTGACAAATGACTACTTTGACTAAAAAAGTCGAAGTTAGGATTTTGTTGATTATTGAATATCTGTGCATATGATGAGTACTTCTTTGACTGAAAAGTCGAAGTTGGGAATTTGATAGTCATTGAATATCTATGCATATGATGAGTACTACTTTAAATGAAAGTTGTAGTTGGCATTTTGTCAATCATTGAATGCATATAATGATGAGTAGTACAGAGTGGGATGATGGTACTTTTACATGCATTTTGTTTGTTTGAGACTATAATGTTGACATAATGTAAACAATGGTATGAACCTATTTCTGTTTGAAAGTATAATGATAGCTCTGAAAAGAGCTGATTTTGTTTCAGTCTTCAATTGTAGACCTGAAAAGGGCTGTTTTTTTTATTAATCCATGCAATGGTATGGACTAATGCTCCTCATCATCATCAGAAACAATAATAATGGTGTCGTCATCTAAATCATCTGAATCAGATGATATACTAATGATGTCGTCCTCATTATCATCTGAATCAGATGATATACTAATGACATCGTCCGCATAATCATCTAGATTGTCTAACTCGTCAACAGCCGTCTCAAATTCTGCATCTACTTCCTCTTGCATACCTTGTTCTATACGTTTTGGGAAATCATCAGGAAGATCATAGATGCGTTGCAGAAATTGAGCGAAGGTTGTACTGAAATGATCGGACGTTGAATCTATTTCATGTACCCGGATGGGTCCTGTACTCGACATTGTGTAAGAATGATGTAGAACTGGGATGGATGCTATATTTATATTGGAAAAAATAAAATGGAGGGGTGAAGTGTAAATGTAGAACAATTCATTGTTTGAAATTCGAAAACACCAAGAATGATGATCTTCATGAAACTCTTGAGTGATTATTATGAGAAACTCTGAGTGATTATTATGAAAAGAAGCTAATAAGGGTGAGGGAGGAAGACACTGCCCCAGCCTCGCAGTGTCTCGTGTACACCAACCAAAAAGTGTGTACTCCGTGGAAGGAAAGGAAGGGAAGGGAAGGGTGGAAGAAATGAGGAAACGATTACATATCGTCATCAGGATGGGGATGGTGAAGGACTATCTTCGATGAGGATTGGGGATGGTTGAGGTCTATCCTCGAATTCCTCGGACTCATCGTCAGCGTCATCATCGTCATCACTGTCATCGTCATCATCTCTGTCTCCGGGTAGTGGGTCATCCCAATCGGGATCCCACCATTCGTCAGGATCCGGATAACCTCCATCCGAAAGGTGCCCTTCATCGCTGCCGGTAACATGCTGCACCTGCATTCGAATGTCATGATTCATGTGTTCATACCCAATGCCGTGCGGTGCCGTCGTGGAGTGAACGATACGTACTTGGATGGAGGCGTAATAAGGTGGCTGATGCTCTGGGATACTGAACGGTTCAGTAGTTAAATCAGGTTCCATGTTGGAGGTGGCTGATCAACTGAATATTCCAACAGATAATTCCTACTTTTATACTTTTGAAAGGGAGGGAGGGAGGAGTGGGGAGGAGAGGGGATTAAGTGGGAATGAATTGCAAAATGACATGAGATATATTCAATGAAAGAGATAATTGAATGGATAAGATA
Organism: Leptinotarsa decemlineata; assembly: GCF_025532065.1. Taxonomy (NCBI): domain Eukaryota; kingdom Metazoa; phylum Arthropoda; class Insecta; order Coleoptera; family Chrysomelidae; genus Leptinotarsa; species Leptinotarsa decemlineata. The sequence continues at coordinate 18,710,301 of NW_027412533.1, forward strand.
CAATGGGATTTATATGAAATTAAACTTATTGATTTCACTGTGAAACATGTCTTTTTAAACTAATAAGGGAGAGGGAGGAAGGCTCTGTAGTGGAATCGACTTCCATGTCCACATCCGAATCGTCGTCGTTGTCACTCCTATAGTCAGGAGCTCTAGGTTTTGACAGAGGTTCCAACTGGGGTCCGGTCGTGGAATCAGCTTCCTGAGTTGTTGACATAGCGATAGCTACTCAACTGAATATTACATTGGGGAACTCCTACATTTATACTATTCAAGTGGATGCCATTCTGAAAATGTAAAATAATACAAAGCACGCTTCGCATGCCGGTGCGAGCGTAGTGGGACCACCCCCTGGGAGTGGGGGAAGGGGGGGCGGCGGGGCCGCGCTACGCGCGGTATCGCTACGATTCGCTACGCCACAATTCACCATGTAGGTTCAATTAATACGTCATCTAACCTAACCTAACCTAACGCGGGAGTAGATTCACCATGTTCGTTCAATTAATACATCATCTTTTGGTTTTGGTTCTATTATTCTAACATTTGGATTAATGTCCAGTCCTAGATATCCCAGTCCACCTGATGGCCTGACTATGTTTTTTCTCCAAAACTTCAACTCTCTGTTCCAGTTCATCATATTTTTTCATTGTAGTCGCTGTTATGTTAGACATAGCATCATATTTTTTCATTAAAGACGCTGTTATGTCAGACATTTTTATTTCTTCATCACTTGTAAGTTTGTCAAATTCACGAGTGAAAGTTATCCGAGCCTCTGCAATTTTATCATCGAATGCTTGACGTGCATTGCGAGCAACATTACCAATTGTGAATTTTATTGAAGCTTGTAGGGCTAGAAGTATGATCTCTTTTGTTCCATTAATTTCCTCCTCAAGATATGATACAGTTACACAATCACTCTTGTCAATTGGTTCGCTTGTATTTTCCAATATTTTTCTTTGCATGTCATAATGACCATTTTTTGTTAATTTAAATCCATTCCCGGGAGGACCTCGAATGATATTACCACCCCATTTTCTTTTTCTACCAAACTTATCTATCGTTTTAGATATTGTGCACCCTACGATGATTCTTTTCAAACTGATATTTCTTTCATTTACATTATGCTATATACTTTGCAGTAATTGGTTAGGAAAAATATAAGTAAAACAAATAACATTTTTTTATCATTTTCATATTCATCAAAGTAACTTGAAAAAGTAATACTTCAATGTAAAAAAATCACAATGAAATAATCACAAATAATGAATGTTCCGGTTTGAAGGAAAAAGCAACAACACTTGAAAATTCACTTATTCATCTCAACAGTCAACAAATTAATTAGTTGGTCCAAGGCGCTCTCTTGAGAAAAACAATGAACAATTTCAGACACCCAACGAATGTTGTCATTAGGATCATTTCGATAAAACTCTATATCGCTATGACCCCATGGAAGAGTTCGAGTGGTATTCGGAATGATGAATCTTTTGTCGTCGTGATATGATAATGCGACTTTATTTTTCAATTCAGTGTAAATATGTAATACGCTTCTGAATGAGTTCATCTTCCTGAATATCATACCTCCTTCTTCGATGATTTTTTCATAGTCTTCACATGTCAATTCATTCTTTATAACAGATCGTTTGACGCCTTTGGCCTTCTTCAGTTCACCATCAACATATTTCACATAATACGCTTTAGCACCTGTACCGTAAAAGCTGATTATTGGATCATTTGGGAATTAATCCTTGAAATTGCCCAGAACTGACTTTGTCACTGGGATATTGAATTGGTTTCCCATTTTATAATTAGATGTATCGAACTTATTTATATTATTTTTGATAAATTCATAGAAATTGTCTGTATTTACTTTGAGAATAAGGAAGTCGGTATCAGTGTAGAGTAAGGACACATCTTCTCCAAACTGTTGTTTGATACATCCATAGAAAAAATCATACATAACTGTTTTGGATAATTCCAGAATGGAAAATCCCAAATACAGTGGTTTATCATAATGAACTTTACTCTAGCCAATTGAATAGCAACAAAATTTTCAGTAAAAATGGAGCATTTTTTAAAATTTGGTCGCGATATGAGACAACTAGCACCTATAGTTCTTTTTATATTTTCCCAATGTGTAATGAGTCTAACATCAATTCTCTTGTCTACGTTTTCCATTGTTTTCTCATAGACTGCATTATTCATTAGTTTGTAGAAATCTTTTTCAGATTTGTTATTAGACCGATTACGCATTTCAGTATTCAAATCTAAAAGGGGTTCATCCAACATGATTGCTTGAACCTCAATACTCTTATGTGTGTTCATCACTATCAAGCCATGATTGACAGCTTGCTGTAAGTTTCTACAGTGAACAATATATTTTCTCTTACCGTTTAAATTTGGAATTAATTTGGGAACTTTCGATTTTGCATATGGAGGTATCAAACGTTCAACTAAAAATGGAAAATCTGAATGTTTATCGTGAAGTTCTTGGAGATAATGTATATCCACTTCCAATACATATCCATAAGGACTATCAACATCCACATTCATTATATCAAGATTGAGAATTTCATGAGGTGTTAACCATGAAAATTCACCTGTTGGTAATTATTGTGACATGCTGTGACCATATAGATTTGTTGCATCCAAATATGAAATGAATGAAGATGGTTCATTTGGATTATAATTCGGTAAAAATTTATTGTTTGCTCTATGTTTCCTTTCACTACATTGACTGATTTCACCACGAATACCATTTTGAAAGAAGTGAACCATATCAATGTCAGTTAGTAATTCCAAATTTCAACATGGCATCCCACGATAAACCGGGTGCAGTGAAGTATTGTGCCGGATCCAATTTATATTTATCAACAGATATATTTCTAAAGTTTTCAAAAATGTCACATAATAGTAACACATATGACTTTGAATATAAATCGGAGTATTCACCCAAATCCTGACATTCGAACAAATTCCAAACAAGTTGGACTCTCCCATAATCATTATCTGATATATGTTCACAATTGAGTTTATCATAAAATTGATTTCTGGTTGGAAGTCTTGGATGATTGAGTTTGTCGATGTCATCAACAAAACTATAGGGAAATACACCTTTCTTTCTCATCAAATTGAAATTTTCAATTTGTGGGAAATGTTTGCGCATCTCGATACACTGATCAGATGTTAAATTGGCTCCTAAATTCTCCAAAGAACTAGTCATGAATCTGAAACTATCAATGAATCTCATTTTCAAATAATTCTTCTTCACCCTACCATCTTTATCCGTATAGGAGTGTGTAAAGAGATGTTTTGTGAAAGATATACATTTCTCATTAGTTTGTGGGATGACATCCACTATATCTTTGTTTTTATACAATTCCTTTATGAATAAGTGACAATCATATCCACTCAGATCGTGAAAAATTATAGGAATGAAATTTGGTAATTTAAAATTCAAATTACATGATGAATGAGCAGCAGGGGACCTTTTTTTCCTGTGAGATGACAATGGTCCCTCACTTTAACTTCACCATCATTGAATTGTTTAGAACAAATGCCACAATTTGTGGCAGAAGCAAACTATTCCTCTTCCTCAGGAATTTGTGCATCCATAGGAATAGGAAACCTGAGATGATATTCATAAATATTTTTCAAATCATCTTCGATTTTGCTAACGAATTTCTGGACTGCATCCATACCCCTATACGAAACAAATTTTGATAAATCATCATTGTATGAACATTTAATCAAATAAGCAAATGAATAAGGCTCCTGTTTGAATGTCTTGATCGAGTACGAGTATTCAGGATTTGGTTTAGTGGTTTGAATCGGCTTGAGTACTGATTCAAAATCGGCATACACTACAAATGGTACCTTCATTTGTTTCTCAAAGTTTTCAAAAGTTAGTATATTTTCCCATATTCATTGACTTTCAAATTGTTTGATGGTGTTGTAGTACTCAAGTGATTACAATCATTTATCTTATGACGTAATAATAAATGTTCATTAGAAAAATATAATAAACAGCCATCACAAAAATATTTCTTATGTTCATGAGCCGATAATTGGCTCAAAACTAATCTTGAAAGATTTTTAATCCAACAATAATGACTATTACCGAAATCATCAGTGATAAGTAACAAATTGACATGTCTTCTAAGTCTTCTCTGAGAGTAACGTAATGGTCCAATTATTTCATACATTATTTTACCCTTCTCGAATTCACTTTCTAAACCGTACACATTAACTGAAATATCATTCTTGTCTTCAAATTTCACAATATCCTTCAAATTTACCAGAAAATTAATACCTGTTACATCTATGACTGTATTGAAATGTGGATATGATGAAACTTCTGACGTTCTATCGATTGCAGGATGTAGTGCTGAAGTGATAGCCCATGCAAAACAATGTTGATCTTCAAATACGGACATTAACCACAGCCTTCCTACGCTCGATACATTCAGGTAGCTTCACATATGAACATCCACTGAGCGGGCTGTATTTATTGATGTTCACCTCCAGAAACATGATTTTTTCACAAGTCCAACCTTAAATATAAATCAAAATTACTGATCCATCCAATTAAAACTTGGTAGAAATGTTTACCTGAATCACGTTCCTGGAATTCTATAGTTTGAGCGATAATCCCATTTCGAAATCCATCAAATAAGGAATTCAAATCAGTATATTGGTCAACTGTTCTATTCTGAGAGTTAAATGATTTGGTTTCCTTCAGGTCTTGTGTTTGCAGAATATAACTCCCAAATACTTCCATATTCACTTTGATGATTTTGTGAACCCTGATGGCTGATTCCAATAATTCTATAACTTTCTTCCTGATTTCATTAATTGTACACATGCATTATTCTTATGTTGCAGACTTCTATTGTGAGAATTCACTTGAGTCAATGGAATCATCAAATTACAACAATTACATGTGTACATAGGTGTTGCAGCGTCATCTAATCTCACTTGTTTCACTGATGGACCCCCTTGACAACTCTGGAGCTGATGACGACGAAGGTTGTCACTAGAAGTAAAAGATTTACCATATTCACAAGAATACATTTTCTATGATATGTTCTCACTAACTCACTTGATGGAAACTGACATAGCCAACACTCGACCGCTTCTTAAATACCATAATCCACGTCGCCTGCGCGTCACCGTCGAGAGTGAGGGTAGAGCCATGCCTTACGTTATAGCCATCGCCACATCGAGGGAGGTAAGGGCACATCGATGAATACGCATTACTCATCCAAACGCCGTGGAGTGCACATCTAGCTCTCCTACCGTTGAACGGTTGCTCCTGAGGATAGAGCGATGCATTACGTCACAGCCTTCACTGCATCAAGAGAGAGGTGAGGGCAGACCGATGAATACGCATTACTCAGCCAGACGTCGTGGAGTGAACATCTTGCTCTCTTACCGTTGAACGGTTGCTGCTGCTGTGACGTCACACCACTACTAACTTGGTGGCCTCACACCGATGGAGCATTCATTACTTGGAGGATCTTCGAAGTATGCAGACGTATGTCTGTACATAGACAAGCACATGATGAAACCCTGTACCGTGCATTCTCTCTCTTACACACACACACACACACACAAAATCTCATATGAAAAAAAAATCTGAACGATCCATGAACCAGACACTTCAAGGTCACATCGCCTTGACTTCACAAAACAACAAAAAAAGCAATTAATACGTCATAGTGGTGAGGGGAGACTTAGAACCGGAAAAAAAATTCTGAACGATCCATGCACCAGACACTTCAAGGTCACATCACCTTGACTTCACTAAACAACAACAGAAAAAAAGCAATTAATACGTCATAGTGGTGGGGGGACGCTTAGAACCGGCTCAAATCTCCTACTCACGTGAGTGTAACCGGTCACTAAATAATTTAGTTTTATGGTGCAATTCCAATTCTCTGTTTTTTAACTCTGAGAAAACCTTTTCTATTCGATTTCACCATCGACAAAAAACTTGTTCTGACATCAAAATAAATGCCAACAACAGGATACTTTCTAATGTCACTGAATGTAAATTTCTAGGGCTTACATTAGACCACTGTCTGAACTGGAAAAGACATTGTAGCCAACTTACCTCCAAATTATCATCTACCACATATTTAATGAGAAACCTCAAAATGATTTTAACCAGTGATCAAATACTGAATTATTTCCATGCTCATGTAGAATCGCGAATTAGATATGGCATTTGTCTCTGGGGTGGTTCTTCATCAGCGCAAAGTGTTTTTGTCGCACAAAAAAAAATTCTCCGAATTTTGGCAAGAGTTGAACCTCAAACATCATGTGGAGACCTTTTCAAGCAATACAAAATATTAACTCTTGCGGATATATTTATATTTGAAATGTGTGTTTATAATTTATATAAGTCAATCAAAGTTCGAACGACATAGCTCCTATCATAGTATTGACACTAGAAATCGTAATAATTTCTATGTGAAACCCTATAAATACAAGCTAACTGGCCGTCCCCTTTTTACTTGGGATTGAAAATGTTTAACAAGTTACCTTCTTTTCTCAGAGAAATTGACAGAATCCATGTTTTTAAATTCAATTTGAAAATGTTTTTATTGAATTATAGTTTTTATACCGTGCAAGAATTTTTTAATGTGACTGTATGATCTTCTTGATTGTATTCATTCATATAACTGACTATTCCAATACATGTTCATGTCTTATGGAAAATAAATATTATTATTATTATTATTATATATGGAAGACATGAAATTTCACTTGCATGCAAAAATATCGATCTCCAGATGAAAAAATTCAAAGTTTTGGACGAAAACATTCAAACATTTGTCTTCATCTTCTCATTAGGAATAGTCAAGATTTGTTGCAAGAAATGTTTCAGGTTATCTAAAAAGGTACTACCTATAATATTTTTTCAAATAATATATTTTTCTGTATTTTTAATATTCATACAATATACTTCGATGATTTTTTGCTTATAATTTTCAATGTGCTATAACAAGGAAAATGTTATGTTAGTTATAAAACTTCATACTTGCCAAATAGGTACTTAATAGGATGCTTTTTCATAAAAATAAAATAACAGAATGACAATATCAAACAGGCTTGCAACACAAAAATTAAATATGCTTGCCTGTCTAATATTCTGGTCTTTTATTATTTATGACAAATTTGTAATGGAATTAACTTTGAGTGATAACAAACTTGAAAAAAAAAACAGCTTTAGAACCAGGTCGAAGTTCCTAGTATATACTTATATTTTCCAATATTTTCTTAGAAATTTTGATATGTCGCTTTTTATATGTGAATGGAATTAAAATAACACTTTATTTTGATATTTTTATTAGACAGTTTACAAAACCGCAAATAACCGCAACACTTGTTTCGCTATACAAAAGCTTTCGTATTATTATTATACTGACTGAATTTACTTAATTTGTGCTTTACGAATATATAATAACAATTTGGGGGTAAAAACTAATTGAAATTATTGAATACCATGAAAGAAAATTTTACTAACTCATTAAATGGACATTTTGTGTTTTAAATAATTACAATTTGAAATATATGACCTTAAACCTGCTCAATGCTAATAATTTTATATGAGTTTAGTTATAAACTTATCAAAATTTAATATAGGAAAAAACAAACCAATTCAATAAACTTGGACGTTGTTTACCGGACAAATAATAATTCAAGGGACTTTATTAAAAACAATGAAGACAAAACTGCAGTGTAAGATAGATCAGGAGTAGGATATAACTTGATTTGTGGTTCTTGTCCAAAACTTCATATTGACCAACTAGGAGAAAACTTTTCCTAAAGAATAAAACAACTCAGGAGTAGTTTCTTGAATATGAAAACCAGTTCCATATTTGTAAACCATCTTTTGATAGAGACGCATGATTTCAACCACGTCTATGAAATATTACATTTCGAATGCCTTTGGAATGCTTATAAATCAATATATCCAAAACTCTTTACTTTTTCTGAATCTTTTTTTTTTGATGTGGAAATTGATAACTAGTTTATTACATGTCCATTCAATGTGTTTGTTGAAATTTCCTTTTACGATTTACAAATTTTACTCGATTTTACCTACACTAAAATTATCACTTACTAAGTAGGTTGAAGGTCATATCATTCAAATTGTTATTATATAAATCACAAAATGTCCATTTAATGAGTGAGTAAAATTTTCTTTTATGATGTTAAAACTTCAATAAGTTGTTTACCTCTACCTCAGGTAAAATAAAATAATAAGTCATTACATAGGTAGAAAAGTAATATGATCCAGATTGTATAGAGTAGAATTTAGAAGCAGAATTTAGTATGAAAACGCTTGAGAATATTATTATACAGCGAAAGACATGTTGCGGTTGTGTGCGGTTTTCAAAGTACAAATTTTGATGTTGAACTGATTCCAGTCACCCCTTACAAATTTTCCTCTACAATTCCTGGATTTTCATTTTTGGTGGCTAGAACTGGACTCTTTTTTCATTCGTAGTCACCAATCAAAGGTCACTAGAAACCTCTTCACATTGCTTCTGGAAGGAACACTTCGAAATCGGAAAAATGTTGCCACCGTAATAAATCACTTCAACACTCGTAGTAGTCCTGGCATATTTATCAAAGACACCCAGACCTCTGCACAATACAGAAAACATTTAAATTTCGAGGAGCGTAATCTCGAATATTATTGGAGAAGTTCTTTAAACGTGGAAGTCTGGCGTTGTGCTTCCATTTTATGCTGAATTTATGTATGTTCGGCTTACTAATGAGGTAAATAAAGTGGAATAGAGCGTTCAGGTTCTGTTCATTTAATGTAGCGTTTCGAGGATTCCATTTTAATTTGGAAAACGTTGTCTAATTTAGGAACGAGATGAACGTATCGAATGTTTAATGAGATCGTTTATTTCGGAAGGGAGAAGTCAATTTTTTCGGGAAGAGCTCCTGGATTTGTTTTCTAAGTCATGAGCAGGCTAGCTTATTCATCCCTTTTTGAGTAATTTGCCAAACAGTATTTTTTGTAGAGGCTACATTTGACTTTATATGCAAAAAGTTCATTAGAGAATTTTGAAGGTTGCCGAAACTTCTAATTTTATGAACTGGTTGAATTAGATAAGGATAATTCTACGATGAAATGAAATATTCCGTAGAACTATTGACGTATTGAATGAATCCATAAAAAACAGCACATTTTTTCAAACGAATAGACTTTTTCAAGTAGTTGAGGGTCTGGCTAAGCAGGCATCAACACTGTCATTCAATTTGTTTGAGAGTTAATAACTGTTTTGTACATGTCGAATTAATAATAATATCTCAAATGAATAGTACCATTTTTTTAGTTCTGCTCAGGAACTAAAATGAGGCGTCATTAAAAATTAAAGTATTTTTTTCACATTATATCTTACATAAATGTTGAAGATTTGTCTAAGACGTAATATAAAATTATATTTAGCGTGAAGTAATCAATAATGTAGGTTTTCAATTTATGCGCAAACACGCAAACATCAGAACTGCAATACTCTTCTCAACGCGGGAATTATATTTCTCGTTCACACAAAAGGGTTTTTGAAAACTTTTTATTTGAACAGAGTAACAACTAATAACTATGAAATATAAGTACTGGCTATTACAAATCAATTGCACCTATTTATATATAAATTATTGCCGACTTTGCAGATATCAGCAAAATATTTGATGTCGTCTTCGGGTCATCGAACAATATCCTGCTGATGTTAGAGGTTATCGAACTGTAACTTCTCCATCCCCTGGTGAAGTCTTGTAAGGGACGAACAAGACTGAAGATGATGCTTCGTGTTCGGGAATTGGTGGATCATCATTGGATGGTTCTTTCTTCGTTTGCCTTTTCAATCTGTAAATTAAGTATAGAATGAAGATGGTGATTGAAATGTAAATGGGAGTCATCCAGAAATGGCTATTATCAGATTGTCTGGTTTCTTCTGGGGTGAGTTGTAACCTCTCTTCTTCTAGGGTCAGATGTTGTAGTTTATCCAGGGGAATCTTATCTAATTTCAATGGTTTGAATTTCAGGGAGGAATTGATGTGAGCTGTCTTGATATTTGGTAAAGTGAGGGGTTCGTCTAATATGACACTTTTGGAGTTTATGAAGGCTTCGTTGTTGGTTTTGAATTCACAACCTGGTGGGAGTTTTATCAGATGCACTCCTTCCAGAACCATAACTTTCGTACTGGAACAATGTGTAGATATCTTCGTGGATGGGTTGAAGATCGTAGTAGTGGATGAAGTCGTGGGTACTAGTCTTGATCTTTGCTTGTCCCATCTTGAGGGGAGGTAGTCCCGGATTTGTCTTGAGGTTCTGGATTTCGATCTCCTGTCCTCTCGTCGGATGAAGACTGTAAAGGGGCGAAGAATTTAGTTATCTTATTAGGCAAATGTCTTATATTTTTCTTATGGACGTTTGCATTTTCTGTCTCGACAGTTACTGTTTGGTCTTTTTGGATGGATTTTGGGAAGAAGGGTGGTAGCAGTTTGTTTCTTTTCACTGTTTTTCTTGTGTACACCTTGGTGCAGGGTTTGTAGGTAATAGGAGTTTCTCTTTTCTTGTTTCTCTTCTCTATGATATTTGTTTTTTGTTTCTGTAAATCTTCGTTGATTTTCCTATATATTTCCTTCGTTTTTTCCCTGTGTTTTTGGACGTAGTTGTTAATCAAGGCTCGTCTTATGTCGATATCGAATGGGTCTTGACTGTTGAGATGTCCGTTCAGAATATCCATAGGTTTCTGTCTTGTTGTTGAATGGATAGAGTTGTTGTATCCTAGGATGGCATAGAGCATCTGTTCTTTGATGTGAATGTTGACTTTATGTGTGTCAACAAATTCTTGGATCAGTCCATTTTTGAATTCCGTTCCATTATCAGTGACGATCATATGTGGTATTCCATGATGGTTGATGAATACTAAGAGAGCATTGAGAGTGTTGATAGCATTACATCCCTCTATTGGATACGCCTGGCCATATTTTGAAAATGCATCCACAATCGTCAGGAATTTTTGTCCACTAGCCTGAAAGGTATCCATGTGTATTATTTCAAGAGGCTTCGTTGGGGTAGGTGTCAGCATGAACTTTGGCTTCTCTGGTCTTCGATCATACTTGTGGATTTGACAAGTTTCGCATAAGTTGATAGCTTCTTCGATATCCTTTTTATATTGGGCCAATAATACAATCTTTTGATCCGAGTTTCCGTTTCGGTGATTCCTCTATGGTTTGTTTTTCCTTCATGATGCTGCTTGATTATTTCTTTTTGTCTAGCTGAGCAACTGACATCTTCCAAAAGGCGGTTGCATTTTATGTGATCGAAAGAGGAATTCTTGAATGTCTCTCTCAAGATTCTGCACATGCTGGGGTAGAGTTCTTCATCTTCGAACATCAAAGCGTATTTCTTTCCCGGGCTGATATATTCTTTGAAAAAGTTAAAAACATTTTCGTCCATATTGTCATTTCCCAACTGAGCATGGTATCTTCTTTTATTCGGGAATATTTCTTCACCGTTCTTGCTGGGTTATAGCTTACTCGTTTGAAGATGACTTGGTTATTGAAGACATTGAGAGGTTTCTCTGATATTGGTATTTCCAGTATTGGACTTTCTCTGGCTGTATGGTTGGTGATACCACTAGTATCTTCGTCTGGGGTAATTTCCGGGTTCAGGTTCACGCATTCCTTGTCTCCTTCGGTTGAGGGTTCATTCTGAATTTCTTGTTCTTGCGGTATGGGGTCCTTATCTTCAGGAAAATGGTGATGAAAGCAATCTTTAAACAGATCGTTGATGATGTCATCTGCAGACTCAGGAACTTCTGATGGAGGATGGTTGAATAGAGATGCCTTGTCGTCGTCGTAGTTTGCTTCATGGAGCTCCTTTGTATGTATCTCTATTCTGGAGAGCGCATCGGCATTGGTATTGCTTGTGCCTTTTTTGTAGACCACTTCGTAGTCATACTCTTCTAGCTTCAGGCGCCATCGGACCAGTTTTGAGTTTGGATCCTTCAAGGAGAAGAGCCACTGGAGGGGACGGTGATCTGACAGAATTTTGAATTTTCTGCCGAAAAGATACGGTCGGAAATATTTGGTGGCCCAAACTATTACTAGCATTTCCTTTTCGATGGTAGAGTACTTCATTTCAGTTTCGTTCAGGGTCCTGGATGCATAAGCTATTGGCTTGTCTTTTCCTATGGGTCCTTGGGACAGAACGGCTCCTATGGCGAAATTGCTGGCATCTTTGGTCAGATTAAAGGGCTTTGTGAAGTCTGGATACTGTAGTAGTGGTTCATTGGTAAGCAGGTTTTTACAAGTTTGAACACATTTTAGGAATTCTGGCGTATGCTCTATATGGGCATCTTTCTTGAGACAGGAGGTTAACGGTTTGGTTGTCTTGGCGATGTCCTTGATGAACTTCCTGTAGTACCCTAGGAGTCCTAGGAATCCTCTGATCTCTTTGACAGTTCGAGGTACAGGATAGTCCATGATTGCTTTGACTTTTGCTGGGTTTGGTTTTATCAATTTGGAGTGACGATGTGTCCTAGAAAGCTGACTTTTTTTTCAGGAATTCGCACTTGTCTACTTGTATTTTGAAACCAGTTTCTCGTAGACGTTGGAAAACTTTTGTGAGGTTGACCATATGCTCCTGCAGATATGTAGAGAAGATGATTATGTCATCCATATATACCAAGCAGATAGTCCCTTGTAGACCCTTTAGGACATTGTCCATAACCTTTGAAAGGTCGCTGGAGCATTTTTCAGTCCAAACGGCATACGCAGGTACTCGTAGTGTCCGTTTTCGACGTTGAATGCGGTCTTAGGGATGTCCTCCTCTGCCATCTCTATTTGGCGAAATCCGCTTGCCAAATCCAGGGTAGTGAAATATTGACACCTTCCCAGTTTGTCGAGGATGTCAGAAATGTTCGGAATAGGGTAGCGGTCGTCGATTGTCTTCTCGTTGACTTTGCGGAAATCCACAACGATACGCCATTTTGCTTTTCCAGAGGCGTCCAGTTTTTTGAAACGACACAAATTGGTGATTACCAGGGAGATTAGCTAGGTCTGATGATTCCTTGGTCCAATAATGAAGTTATTTGCTTCTTGACTTCTTCCTTGTGTACATACGGATATCGGTATGATTTTGTGTAGACTGGGATTTCGTCTCTGGTTTTTATATGGTGTTTGACCTGATTGGTGAATGTGAGTGAGGAATCTGGATGGTGAAAAATATCAGCATATCTTCTGCATAATTTTCTGATATGCATCTCCTCTTCTGGATTCAGGTGGTCTGTTCTGATGATTAGATCATCCATGTTGTTGATTGGGTCTGTGTTTCCTGATGAGATTATGTCAGCAGAATAGATATGATGATCTTGAAGATTTATTGGGCTGCTGCGTACTGGTTCGGCTAGAAAGATTTGGAGTTTATCTGGACTGAAGTTGACAATTTCCGTCCAGGCTAGATGATCACGGGCATCAGTGAGAGCTTCACGGATGTAAGCGCCTTGCAGTTTCTTTCTTGGTATCATGATAGTTCCATTCTTCTCCTTCACCGGTAGTCGTACTTGGGTCACGCTGTCTGGCTCCAATTGAATAGAGTAGAACTGGGACTTATTGGTTTCGTAGTACTGGATTGGGAGAGAGGAGTATTCAGTTAAAAGGGAGGATTCAGGAAAATTCAGTTCAGCTTTGAGAAATTTCAGGTTGTCGAGTCCAAAGTTTTGTGGAATTTGAAGAGGTAGAATTTCAGAATGCCGTTTGAGTTAAACTCAGGAAATATGGGAATTTCTGCACTGTAATCTTGAGAATAGTTTTGGAAAATGGAAGTGACGACGAAGGGATCTTTTTTGATGCAATCCTTGTAATTTTGGAAAGCTAATTCAGGATTGAGAAAGGATTTTGTTGATCCGGTGTCAATGAGGAGTTTGAGAGGAGGATTTGCAATGGTTATATAAGGAAGTTCTCTCTTATCGTCGAATGTATGCAGTTCCACTATGTTTTTTGGTTTTGTCCTGGATCCAATGGAAAATTTACATCTGGTTCCTGTTGGTCTTCTTGAAACTGGAATTCTTCAGTTGGTTCTTGATTGGGATAAGAGCAGGTTTCTTCAATGTAATAGGGGTTCGTTTCATTTGCAAAGTCTTCGTCATGTTGCTCAATGTTGAACATGGGAGCTGGATTGAAATTTGGTCTTGCCTGAGGTTGGGTTCTCATGCTCCTCGTTGGTGCTCCATACGTATTTCTGGTACTGATGCTCATTGGTGTTGGTTCTTGTCCGTTCTGCCTGTTTGGTTGATTCTGTCCAAAACGTGGTGGTTGGACTGAAGGCCACATCTGTTTCTGTTGAGTATTTGGTTGCCAATGTGGTCTGAAGGTCGGTTGTTGAAATTGTGGTTGGAGTCCCATTGCCTGATGAGGTTGTTGTTGTCCGGGTCGTTGAAAGTGTTGCATGGGTTGGTACATCCGCTGTGGTATTGATTGTTAGGCATATTGGTGATTTGCAGTTTTTTGCTGGGTCTGGAGTGGTTTTTCTGGGGACTTGTGGGGGTCCAAACGTCCTTTGTAGATAACGGATATTGTTTTCTTCTTGGATGTACTGCATTGCTGTTGCCAAGTCTATTGGTTTCATTGCTCTTATGGTGGATCCCATAGGCTCTCGTAGTCGGCTAGGAATGTTGTTAGAGCTTGTTGTTGGAAAAAGCTTTTCTTGCTAATCTTTATCGTATCATCGGCGGTGTGTAATTCGATATAGTTTGATATTGTGTTTAAAAGTCCTATGTCTTTTTCGTAAAAACGTGGTGTTTCGTTCTGGTCTTGTCGCAGGTTTACCAAATCTCTTGTTAAGGAATTTTCATTCCGTTGGTCGGCGAAATTTTGGATTAGAGTTCCTTTGATGTTGTTCCAGTCACTACATCCATAAACTGAGATGACGTCTTTGGCTCTGCCTCGTAGCTTGTTGAGTAGTCCTTGTATCAATATATGGTTCTGAAAACAACCGGGGTCTTCAGTATTCCAATATTCGTTCAGAATCATTGTTGATACGTTGATGAACTGGTATAATTCATTTGGGCTTCCATCGTATTCGGGTACAATCCAAAAATTCTTCAGGTCGAATTGTTTTGCCATGTTGATGGGATTTAAAGGTTGGTCAATTGTTTGAGGAATAATGGATGGGCGAGAATTGATACTTGAAGGTGAATTTGGTAAAACTCAGGTAGGGGGGCGTAAAATAATATTTGTAATTGATGAAGTTGAGTTCATTTGTGCTTACAGGATGACGATGATGGCTCGTTGCATATTCTGTCACCAAAAACTTATTTCTATGTAGATATTCCTTGACGGACGATAGTGAAGAGGTATTCTTGTCTACGGCCGGAATTCTTCCTGGAGTACTTGCTTCTCGGTGGAACTTGGTTCGGGAGAATAGTGGATAAACGTTTGAGAACGACGAGGATCTTCTAAGGACTCTTCCACTATCCTAATGACTGCGCCAATTATATTTCTCGTTCACACAAAAGGGTTTTTAAAAACTTTTTATTTGAACAGAGTAGCAACTAATAACTATGAAATATAAGTACTGGCTATTACAAATCAATTGCACCTATTTATATATAAATTATTGCCGACTTTGCAGATATCAGCAAAATATTTGATGTCGTCTTGGGTCATCGAACAATATCTGCTGATGTAAGAGGTTATCGAACTGTAACTGGGGGTCTCACTCAAAAGGTTAGCGTCTTCGAGATGAAGTTAATTAATTGCTAACTCTAAAACTGATCTTTATTCATATAACACTTTGACTTTTTGA
>NW_027412533.1:18726235-18772952 GCF_025532065.1 Leptinotarsa decemlineata
TCAGTAATCGAAAAGAATTGTTAGCCATCGTATGGGCAACAAAATACTTCAGACCATACCTGTACGGACGAAAATTTAATATTATCACTGATCACAAACCACTTCAGTGGTTATTTTTCATTGAAAGATCCACATTCAAATTTTATAAGGTGGCGAATCAAGCTCGAAGAATACCAATTTTCGATAATTATAAGAAGGGAAAGTGAATACAAACGCGGACACACTTTCCCGTGTAGAAATTCATACAAAGGAAACCAGATCATTTTGGGATGAACTAGATGAAATAATAGTTGAATCCTCACGTCTGGGCAACCCAACCACTTCCTTTGGAGTACAACCTGTACCAATAAGTCAAACAGACCAAAGTTTGAACACTCCTATATATCTACCGTCCAATGGCATTCTAACGATTGGTGAACCTGTACGGGACTCAGACGACTTTTCCATGATTGTCAATATTGGTAATGACCACAATGACACAGCGAATACTGTAAACGACTACCCTATCGAAAATAACCAACCATCTATCATTAACGACCGACCATTTATCGAAAATAATCAATCAGTTACCGAAAATACTCGATCAATAACTGAAAATAACAATAAAACACCCCCTGCCAACCAAGGTGACGAAAACCATACCATTCACTCTAACGCTGATCAACATCCTATTATAAAACATCCCAATTGTAGATTACGCTGTCAATTACGGGCAAAATCAAATTGTTATAACATCAGTTCTACATTCACCTGCAAAAACTAAAATAATAATTTTATTCGAAAAGAAAAAACGCATACTAGTTCAGCTTTCAAAAAATAATTTTGAAAAGGACGTAATAGATTTCATTAAAGAATATATCAGTCCTGATATTCAATACCACTTGTATTTTGAGAATCCTGAAATATATGAACCATTTTCAGTTATTCTACAAACATACTTTAAAAATTCATCTATCAAGTTTAAAAAATGTTCAAAGAAGCTGATAGATATTACGAGAAAAAATGATATTGAGGAAACCATTAAAAACTATCACGAAGGTAAATCTAATCATTGTGATATAGATGAAACCCACCAAAGAATCAAAGAAGAGTACTATTGGCCAAATATGAAAAGTTCCATACAAACTTTCATAAATGAATGTGAACTATGCCAACAATGCAAATACGACAGAAACCCTGTCAAAATGCAAATGAATGTTACTCCAACAGCCGCAAAACCATTTGAAATTGTACATATAGACGTATTTACTTTCGAAAAATCAAAATTTTCAACCATCATAGATAGCTTTCCTAAATACGCCCAATCTTATATCCTGAACGCAACGACAGGTACAGAAATCGCTAACAACTTAATAAGTTATTTTTCTCACCATGGCGTACCTAAACAAATTATTCTAGACAATGGAACCGAATTTAAAATTCCGTAATTACTGAACTTTTAGGACTTCATAAAATCAAAGTCCACTTCTGTTCCCCAAATCACCCCCAGTCGAATGGAATTATTGAACGATTTCATTCAACTATTATCGAACATCTACGACTACTTAATACAAAAGGGTTTTCAAAAACACCTATTAAAATGAAAATGATTTACGCGATCTTAGCTTCAATTCATTCCGCTACCAAACTCAAACCAATTGATATCATAAATGGACCTCCAATGAACCATTCGATATTAAACTCGATCAAATCTTATTGAATGACTATATATCGCAACACAGGGAACGAGCAAAATTGTTATACTCTCAAATTAATGCTAGTTTAGTTAAAAAGAAACAACAAATTACTGAGAAAATTAATAAAAATAGAGACGACCCGGCAATATTTAGAACTAAACAAAAAGTTTACACCAAAAAACATCTGAGACGAAAGAACGCGAATAAATTCTTGAAACCCGAGGAAATTAAAACGACTAACAAACGCAGCAAAGGTACACATGGACAATGTAAAACGTCCACTTAGACGACTTTATTCATTCGACAACTAACACTTGCTTATCATTGCAGATTACCCGGAATCTTAGCGACACCAGATAAGATAACGTTCAAAAACCTTAAAAACAATCCTGGGTTAATTCCGGTCAAACTTGGAACTGCAAAGGTCAGAGAATATATCATTATACATTACTATGACTTGAATCCCATCATATCAGAAATCAATAGACTTAAAATGAAATCTGAAAATCTTGTGAATTTGATATCGAAAAATTCAGAATATGAAAAAGATACGTCCAACTACTTAAAAATATTAAAATTTATGGAGACCAATGTCGAAAATAAACTGATAGAACTAATTCCTCATCCGATGAGAAATAAAAGAGGAATGATCAATGGGTTAAAGATCGATTTTTAAAGCAATTGATGGCAATTTAGATGCAAGCGATGGCGAACGCTATGAAAAACTTATTCAAGAACTAAAGCAAAATCAAGATAAATTGTCATCGAACATAATAAGGCAAAATTCTCTCGCTGTCTCTCTAATTGATAAATTTAACAACACTATTCAGCAAATAAATCATAACGAGAAATTGATTGAAATAAAAATCAATCAAATTTCTGAGATAGTCAAAAATAAAGTTTATCGAGAAAATTCAGATTTCATTAAAGACATAATAAATCAACTAATTAATATGTTCAAAATTATCAACTCTATTCTACAAGACATTGAAAACTCAATATCTTTTGCAAAAATCGGAATGATGCATCCAAGTATCATGAAAACCAAAGACTTTTTACGGGAAATAACTGATGTTCAAAACAGACTGAAGAGAAATCAACTACCAGTTGAAATCAGACTTGAGAATATTATGGTGATTGAAAAATTGATAAAGGTATATTGTTATCAACTAAATAACAAGATAACATACATCCTTCGCATAACTATAACACACCCTATAGAACTGAACCTCCACCATCTTTACTCAATCCCTATACCAAATGAGAAAATGAGAAAATAAGTACCTTTTGAAAAACGAATTGTACTACTCATTTATGGGCGACTCTTGTATGAAAGTACTTCCACTATTCTACATCTGTGACCCGGCCAAAAGATGCGATTGGAAATCAATCAACCAATATACAAACGATTGGAAGAGTCAAACCAATGGATTGGACTCTTACCTACCGAAGAAACAGTTAGACTAAAATGTCACCAGCAAGAAGAAGCCATCAAAGTCAAAGGTTCATACCTAGTCGACATCCCAAATACTTGCCAGATATCGACAAATCAAGAAGTTATCATCAATTATCATCAGATCGATACCCAAAGCCAACCCATCCTGTTTCCCGACTCAGATATACAAGAAATTTCAAGAGAGAAGTTTAACTTGAGCCTTCACCTGAACAATGTAAACTTGGATGAGCTGCATGAAATCAGAACAGGGTTCATAGAAAACCGCCCTGCACTTCAAGAAAACTCTATAAGCCATACACCCAGTGCTTGGACAATTATAGTTTATGGGATTCTAGCAGTTCTACTAGCGTATGCCATATACGAGAAGATAAGAGACATCAATCCGCCTTCCAGAAGAAGCCCCCAGGAATCCATAGAGTTGCAGAATATTCAACTTCCTCAGTAATCCTCCGAAGTTGAATCTGTGAGGGGAGGAATTACATCGTACCACCTTAAGGAAGAAGAGCTTATCCAGCATCGCTGACGCCATTTTATGCTGATGTTGCTGAATCGACCTGAAGACTGAACTCCATTTATAAATTAGTCAGTTGCTAGATTTCATACAGTAAACATCTCTGTAATTTCGAATTTTCACAGTTTGTAATTAAAATATATTTTTTGAAAAGTGACTTTGCGTGTACGTTGATATATTTCGTGCTATTCTTTTTCCTTTTCGATTTTTTGCTCTTCTTTCTCTTCTGCTTCATCATATTCTTCTTGATCTCTAGATTCTTACATTTCTTCTTCTTCTGCTGTCTCATCTGGCTCCGTGTTTCTTTTAGATTCGGAGTCTGAATCTGCTCCCAATATTCCGTTAATAATTTTTTGATGAGCTGACTTCTTTCCATTTCGTTGATCAGTGACCATGCCGTATTCGAAATCCTCTTCTCGATCATCGGAGTCATTATTTTCATATTCATCTCGATAACAAAATTGGTCTGAAGTTCAATATCCGATTTCGCATTATTTACTGAGCTGTGAGCCTGAAAATTTGTAAAAACCCGAGGACATTTTAATAAACAAATGCCTAGAACAACAAATTAACAATTACTAAAAAATATATGCCAGATAACATTTGAAAGATAATTCAATTATCTACAAAAATGATCTGAATGTTTATTGTCGTATCTCTAATAGTTTGAAAGTTATATAAGCATTAAAGTCAACAAATGGATCAGCTGGTGTAACTTTTGCAGCACGTGTATTTTCAAAATTGACTAAATAAGGGAAGAAAAATTTCTTCGATATTTTTATGCTCTTGGTTGTTGCGAATTTGTTTATAACAAATTATTGAGTGAATAAACAATGAAATTGTTAATGGAATTTTTTTTTATTATTCTGTAGAGAACTGTTAATTATGATTTTAGGAAAAAAAATGTCTTCACTAATACAGTAGACATATAAAGAAACGATTTAAAACAATTAATATTATTATTAAGAAACTATTTTTAAATCAAAATTGACAGTTTTCTATGAAGTTGATTTTTTTAATATTGTAATAGTCCATTTCTTCATAAAAGATTTATAAACAAATTATTTGGTTCAGATTATAAATGTCTTTTATCGACATGAGAACGATTAAATAATGATAAATGAGGAAAAAAATGTTCGTAACATTATTGTGTTTTTTTCTGTTTACTTTAAAAAATTATTATAAACAAAGTATTAAAATTCTCAGAAGTTTTATCATGCAATCTTCTTCTGTATGTATCTAAGAAGGGCTCCACGAGGCGAAATAATTTTACGGTAATTATTTAAATATTTATTTTACTTTGAACAATAAAGAAAGTTTCAGAAAATTTTGTTAATTAACAATTGTCTGAATTATTGAAGAATTTACTAATGGAAAATTTCAACAGGAATCAGATCTCTATGGTGTTATGAATTTTTAAAATTTTTCTATTTACGTTAAGTACTTCAAAAAAGTATTTTCAAGTTACGTACTCGTAAAAATAATGAAGATACCGTTTCGGGAGTCGGAATTTTTTTTTAGTAAATTTCCTCCTATTCAATGATCTTTTTTTCGAAATTCAAAAATATTTATAGTTTACGAACTATGAACAACAAAACCGAACACTGCTTTTTAGAGTCTTCAATTGTGTATAACTTTAAGAATATTTTATGAACTAATTTACTTTTTTTTTCACAATGATCTTGACAATAATCCGGATCGAATGAGCCTAACCACTTAATTTTACTAAAAATATGTCCATTCAATACGAATCTAAACTTAAAGCCCAGATTAAATGATTGATTACAGTTGATACCAATGATTGTGAAATTGAAGAGACAACAAAATGGTCTTGTATTTGAATGTGAATGTATTACTGATTCAACTGATTCTATTCCATTTGTTGTTTTTGTTTTGGCATCAGTGACGTTCGAGAAAAAATATGAAGTCATAGGCAGATTCGAATTCAAGACATGCTGGCACACTATTGCTATGCCGTTTCACCACTTGTATCAGCTGTAATTTTCAATAATATTTTACATCAATTGAGTATGTTGAATTTCTCACTTCAAAGAATGGTTGAGTTTTGAATAGGTGATCGAATATATTTTTACTGGTTTTATCGCTTTTGATGAAGAGCTAAATGGAAAATTCAGCTCAATTAAAATCTCCTTCGACTTTTACATTGGTTTTTGAAAATGTTCAATTTCATCCACAAAACTGTTTCTCAATTAATAAAATAAGCGTTATGCCTCTGAAATTATAACAAAAATGTTGCTGTCGTTTTTATGTATTTGGCATTGGACTACTAGAAATAATCATTGGCTTCTTCTGAGTAGGGTCTGTTACTAACTCTCTAAGCCACACCTGGGAGCATCATGGCTATTTGTAGTTCCGCCAGCCATGTTACGTAGGAGAATCAATCCACCTTCAATTAGATAAATAATAAATGGGGGAGAATCTGAAAGCAATTATTCATTTAATAATTAATAACGAAGTTTGACTTCGTGATAATTAGCTATTGAAAGTATGGTTCGAATTCTCTGTCTATATACTGGGTACCAACGAAATCATATATAACACATGTGGCCATTTCTATCGAATATAGCATGATGTCACATACAGAAATATTGTCAAACTCGATGTAGGATGCTAACGTCGAAGTTTGCTTGGTTTTTGAATAAAAGTTTTCAAACTGAAGTTTTTGATTCACCCACGTACTTTTTATCAATTTTGTTTAAACGCCATTGTTTATATCATTTATCTCGAAAATCTAAATAGAAATTAGTATTTTTTGAACTTCGACTTCGAAATGACTCTCTTATACTACAAAAAGGTGTCGCAGATAGCAATCAGTTTATTTTTTTCTGCGAGTGAAAAAGTGAAAATGTCAAAGCTCTCATTATGGGAAAATAACTTCATAAAAATTACACTTTTCACCGGTACAGATAAATGGACACCACAGTTTCATTTTTTGTAGTAAAAGAGGTACACTTCGATGTCGAAGTTCAGAAAATACCATTTCCTATTTAGATTTTTGAGATCAATGAAGTGAAAATTGGCATATAACAAAAGTCCCTAAAGAGTTCGTTGATAAGTGAAAAATTTCAATTGTTGACTTTTATTCAAAAACTGAGAAAATTTCGTCGTTAGTTTCTCTTCATATCGAGTTGTTTGACGTCATAATACCGCCATATTCAAATAGAAATGGCCACATTGTTATATCGTTGAAAAAAAATTATTTCTGATCAAATGGTTGAAAAAATATACAGAGTCCCATTGGACTCTGCCAGCTACAGAGTAGCTTTCAACCATTTGTAATTTGTACCTTCACGAAGTAAAAACAATTCTAGAGTTCAGGTTTGTTAATTAACAGGGTTTTTATGTTAACCTTCAGTTCATAAAAAATTATTAACTAACAAATGCATAATTAATGGAAAATTGAGATACAATTTTTTTTATCGCGGATTATTGTTCATTGACGTATTTGAAAACTATATGAATTTTTTCATTCCTCAATTTTCATATTCAATATGTTAAAAGACAAAGTTTTTTGCTGTGCCAGATTGACTCCCCGTAGGTGAAAGCCAGGCTACCCGTTTTTGGCTCTAGTTTCAGGGCTCTGTAAAAATTATAAATAATAGAGGTACTGCTCCGGAAGGCGAAACTTTGTTTTAGCATATTTGATGATCTTTTTTGATCTTCTTTTGAAATTGGAAAATTCTGAGTACTATTCGAGATATTCAGTAAAAAACAAACCTCAATTTTTTTTAACCTATTTGTTTATGACTTTCGTAATTTGTTTCAGTGCCTTTTCGAACTCATCCTTAAACTTTCTACGTGACAATATGAATATAATGACACCTTGATCGTAAATTTCGGAAACTATATAAAAATTTTAGGAGAAAATGGTACATGAACTAGACTATTGATCTCATTCCTGCCAAGTCCCTTGGTACTTTCATATTTTGGAATCCACAACCGGTCCAAAACCTCGTTATTTATGTTTTTCTGTCCATCCTGAAAAATATATTTGTGAAACTGAAATACTCAAAACATGAACAACATGTATTTTTTAGTTTATTTTGATCAAAACTAACTTAAATTACGCAGTAGTTTCCACGACGCAACAATCAAACTTTCATGAATCTTCGCTAATATACATTTATCTCCTATCCATTTTACATCCATCTGTTTCACATGTAGAAAACTCGGCAACGTTTAATGGACCTCACTTTGCCTTTATGATGAATTAGTACGTGTATATATGTCCTCACATTGTTAGGATCTTTGAAAAATATATACGGACCTCACTTCACTAGGAGAATAGTACAGTCCTCACTTTGTAGATGTATATTGAAGAAAAATAAATAATTTTCTATTCAGATTTTTACGAGTATATTTTCCATTTTTCTCTTGGAAAACAAGAGAGGCCGCGGCTAGGTTAAAAGTTAGATCATTCCCAGTCAACTCCTTCACCCGGTCCTCACTTGGTTAGGACTGAACTGTGTCCTCACTTTGATAGCTGGCGGTATATATATATATATATATATATATATATATATATATATATATATATATATATATATATATATATATATATATATATATATATATATGGCTGGATGATATCTTCAGTAAGTTGATTCCGCTTTGGCATTGTTGTTTAAGGTGACTGATGTAAGCATCCCAATTCACTTTTTCATCGAAAACTATCCCGAAAAACTTGAGTTCTTTCACAAATTCAATCTGCTCACCATACACTTTCAGGATTGGTTATGTTGTAGGGGGTCGTTTAATAAATAACATATACTTATTTTGTACTGGAGAAAGTGAATCCATGTTGGGAGGACCATTGTTCAAGTTTGCTGATGTCGGTTTGTAGGAGTTCAGATGCAGAGGACACTGGTTCATTACCAAACATTAAATTTTTATTTCTTTTTTTTTTTTGTCTTTCATTACTTTGTTTCACACTTGTAAATATGGTTTAGGGTGCATTTACAATTTATGCGGGCAAATAATTTAAATTGTTGTTTTTCAAGAACCTTACTTTGATGAAATCCTACTACTTATTCCTACTATTCAAATCTACTCATGCCGATCCTGTCCTCTTTTTTTGTTTTCCTCGAATTTGTCGTTCCGAAATATATTCAAGGAGAGGAGCAGAGAGACGAAAAACCTTCGTCGTCGTGATTGGGTGTAAAAACTGCAATACAATTACGTCGTGGTGCGAACCCACAGAGTTACATGTGCGATTTTTCCTTGTCTAATAAGGAACTTCCACTCCTACCATACATCCTTCTGCCATACTACATCAAACAAGGTGAGTCAACTTATTCATTTTGCAATTGATTTTTTTATTCGTACTTTTATTACGCAAAGTTTGAGATCAAAACAAATCTCAGTGGTGAATCTGCGTCCCTATTTCATACACCGCTTAAAAAACGTTCATGGTCCTTCTTCGAGCCGGATGTAGTTTCTCAACATTTAGATTTGTAGTTTCAAACTTTGCAATAATATAAATTTTGAATGCAACCTAAATTTTTCTCGCGAAATAGCTAGATATATTTGATTTATTATTGTTTGCAACTTTGCATTTCTTCATAAACATTTATCTTTTTTTTTGCGTTCCAACCTCACAGTTCAGAAAACCATCGTTTCTGAGAGTTGGCTGACGTTTTTTTCGCGCATTTTTTGTACTGGTGTTTTGGGTCAGATCTTTGTTATTTCAAGGTCCGGCATTGAATTATTTGTTTTGAAATCAGATTCATTTGATTTAACTATAAGAATTCAAATGATAAGCTTGCTCGTACACGAGCATTGCGTTCTATTGCTCTTAGTCATAAAATTGATTGAAGAATCGTCAAAAAATGTTGATGACGAGGAACAAAAAATAAGTTCAAAGTCAGCTTTCGGAAGTTGAAAAAGGTAACCAAAGATATTGAGAAACATCATAATATGCTTATTACTTTGATTGCCAATGAAGCGGATGAGTTGATTACGAAAATAAAATATTCGACGATTTCACTAGGAGATGTGATGAGTGGAAACTATTTATTTTGAATTGTTTGAACTCCCTACGGAAGAACAATCTGAGACAACGCTTCCTTCTGCCTCAAATAGTACTCTGATGCATTCTAATGACGTTTGTTGTTTGCCTAAATTGAAGTTGAAAACATTTTCCGGTGACAACAGAATTTCCTGCTTTTCATCAAATGTTTATGTCCTCTGTTCATTGAATCTTTCAATTTCTAACGTAGAAAAATTCAATTACTTGATATCTGTTTTTGAAGTGTGCGGCACTGGAATTGATTGACGACATCCAGTTACATCGGCTAATTATCAATCAGCTTATAATCTTCTCCTAGAACGATACAACAATAAACGGAACAAGCTTTTACTCACTGGAGTAGAATAGAAGCCTGTCAAGCTTTGCGTACTGAAGATGCAACTTCTTTACGAAACTTAATTTTCACTTTAAAAAAAAATATTTCTGTTTTGAGAATTATGGGTTTAGAAACAGATAAATGGGATTTCATTTTATCGTATATGTTGCTAAATCGTTTAGATTCACATACTCGTAAATGTTTTGAACAAAAACATGCCTCGAATGCTATTCCCAAATATGATGATATTCAATCATTTTTGGAAAAACAGTGTATTGCTTTGGAATCTGCAGCTGAAACTTCTAGTAAGCTGTTGAATTTACCAAAAAATAATAATAAATGCATTACTTCTAGTTCATCCTGCAAAAAAAACAGTTTCAATTCAGCTCAAAATAAATCAGCTTTCCTTGTTCAATCTCACAAACAGTATAAGTGTTTTTTTGTGCTCAGATGATCATATTATTTTTCATTGTCCAATTTTCAAATCGAAAGGTCCTAAACAGAGATTTGATATCGCTAAACAAAATAAAGCATGCATAAATTGTTTGGCCACTTCTCACAACACTTTGCAGTGTTCCTCTACTGGACGATGTAAAGTTTGTAAAAAATCACATCACACCTTATTGCATTTTGAAAATAAATTAAATACAGATTTGAATCAGAATTCGAATTCTCCTGATCCGTCAGGTTCTCGTGCAAACAATGAGGAAATTCCTCAACTTTCTCGAGTTGGGATGTTACTCAACTCTAATTATGAGGTACTATTATCTACAGCGATGCTCAAAATTAAAGATAATTTCGATCAGTGGCTAACTGTTCGTGCCGTGCTTGATTGTGGAGCGCAATCTTCATTTATTAGTAGATCTTTAGCCAATAAATTGGGTTTAAAAAAGTCTAAAATATCCATGTCATTACAGGGGTTGGGAGAAATGTATTCATCTTCTCAGTCGGGGGTCAGTTGTACCATTTCATCATTGACGCAACCTGAGTATTGTTGTACTTTGGAATTTATAATTATAGACAAAATTGGTGATGAACTTCCTTCGACATCATTTTCAAAATATGAGATGCCATTCACAGATCATCTTAAATTAGCTGATCCTGATTTCAATAAAAAATCTCGGATAGATTTATTATTAGGTAATGACATTTTTCCTTATATTTTGAAAGAAGGAAAAGTTTCATTGGGGGAAAATAAACCGGTTTATCTGAATACAGTTTTTGGATGGATTGTTATGGGTAAAGTACCTCAAATATCTGCTAAATGTGATACTATCAAAGTTAATTCATTTTTTACTAAAGTATCAAATCCAACATTGGACAATATATTACAGAAATTTTGGACTTTAGAGGAGGTTCCCGATATTAAGGTCATTTCGTCTGAAGATAGATTTTGTGAAAATTATTTTATCAAAACTACTACTCGCTACCCTGACGGCAAGTAGTTTCCCTGCCCTTCAAATCAACAAATCTGGATTTTGGAAATACCCGAGAGATTGCTTTACGGCGTTTTCTTTCTTTGGAAAAACGTCTATCTCAGGATAAAAAATTATGTCTTTCGTATTCAAATGTTTTGAGTGATTATTTACAAAAAGGTCATCTCATCAAAGTACCACCTCCTCCGGTAACTGATTTGACTGATTATTTTTACATCCCTCATCACGCTGTCATAAAACATGAATCTTCGACCACTCCTCTTAGAGTTGTTTTCGATGCATCTAGTCATTCCGCGAATAAACCATCGTTAAATGATACTTTATATGTGGGTCCAAAGTTACAAAATGACTTGGTCAATTTACTTCTACGTTTTCGGTTACATTTGTATGTATTCACATGTGATATCGAAAAAATGTACCGAATGATTTGGTTAGCAGAAGAACATCGTAAATTTCAGAGAATACTGTGGCGATTTTCACCTTCTGAGCCTATTGCAGATTACCAACTCAATACCGTTACATTTGGAGTTGCTTCTTCACCGTACTTGGCAATACGTACCCTACATCAGCTTGCCAATGACTATTTAGAATATCCTCTGGCTTCAGAAGTTTTAAAGCATTCAATATATATTGATGATATTCTGGATGGTCATAATTCATTAAAAATCTGCAGTACGATGAAAAATGAAATAATTGAATTGTTGCGTAAAGGGGGTTTCGAAGCTCATAAATGGGCTAGTAATTCTCCAGAGCTATTACATGATTTACCTGAGTCATATAAACAAAATATAGATGTTTGTTTGGATTTGGAAAATAATATAACCAAAATTTTAGGATTACGTTGGAATCCCATCAAAGACTTATTTTTTTATTCTATTACAGCTGATCAAGATAAAATATGTACAAAGCGTAACATTTTATCCGAACTAGCCCGTATATTTGATCCCCTGGGTTTTTTGACTCCAGTAACATTCTTTGCGAAATTGATTATACAACGTCTTTGGTCGATGGGTCTCGGTTAGGATGATCGACCCCCTATTGATGTATCGAACAAGTGGGAAATGTTTAAGTCCGAACTACCTAAACTCCGGGAAATCAAAATACCAAGACAAATTATTACATTTGGTGGGAAAGCATACGAATTAGTCGGATTTTGTGACTCATCTCTTAAGGCATACTGTGGAGTCGTTTACGTTAGAACAACTTTTATCAATTCTGAAGCTAGAACTTATCTCGTGTGTTCAAAGTCCAAGGTTGCACCTTTAAAACCGGTCACAATACCTCGATTGGAACTTTGTGCCGCAGTTCTTTTAGCAAAACTAATGGAGTTTCTTCTAGATACTTTCAAAGACAAGATTCGTTTTGAAAATATTTTTGCCTTTACCGATAGCTCGGTTGCTCTTCAGTGGATCAAAGGTTCACCCCATTGTTGGCAAACATTTGTAAGCAATCGGGTATCTTTTATCCAGGAGCGACTTGCACCTAGTTTATGGTACCACATTTCTTCGGAATTGAACCCCGCTGATGGTGGTTCACGTGGTATATTTCCAAGTGAAATGATTAATATTACTTTATGGTGGAATGGGCCCCCCTTTCTGGAAAATCCCATTCACACTTGGCCTTTGGATAAATTTGTATCCGTGAAATCGGCAGATATTAATAAGGAGAAACGAAACATTGTTTTGAATATTATCGTGGAGAAACATTTCATTGATAATCTTATAGAATAATTCAACTCATTTTTTAAAATTAAAAGAGTAACTGCACTCGTTTTGCGAGCTATTCATAATTTCAAGAATTACAAATCTCGAAACACTGATTACCTCACCTCTCTTGAGCTATACCATGCGGTTGTTTGCTTAATTCGACATATTCAGTCTATATGCTTTGTTAAAGAGATAGGTTCAATAAGGAATGGTGTCCCACTTTGCAAATCTATTAGGTCATTGAGTCCGTTTATTGACGATAAAGGCTTGCTACGGGTGGGTGGAAGGATTTCTCATTCCGCCGCTTCCTATGATAAAAAATACCCCTTTCTTCTGCCAAATAATTCTAAATTCACCAACTTGCTAATAAATGAGGTTCATATTAATTATTTACATTGTGGCATACAATCCACTAATTTTTTCTTGTCACAAAATTTTTGGATAATTTCTGCAAAAAAGGTTATTCGAAAGGTACTGAGTAAATGTTACATTTGTTGGAAAACTCAACCCAAACCTTTACAGCCTCCAATGGGTAATTTGCCCAAATTCAGAATTTGTCAAGCCAAGACATTTTCCAATGTGGGAATTGATTTCTGTGGTCCCTTTTCTCTAAGAGCCTCTCGTTTGCGAGGAGCAAAAATACTAAAATCCTATGTCTGTTTATTCATTTGTTGTGCGACTAAAGCTGTTCATCTTGAACTTGTATCAGATATGTCCTCCGAGGCCTTTCTGGCTGCTTTACGTAGGTTTATTGCCCGAAGAGGCACCTGCTTGAACATATACTCAGATTGTGGTTCTAATTTTATAGGAAGTGAGTCATATTTACGTCAGATATTTGCAAAATCCGCTAGATCTGAGTCCATCTCATGGCATTTCAATCCCCCTTATTCTCCTCATATGGGCGGAATTTGGGAGGCTAACATCAAATCTTTCAAAAACTCATCTCAAACGTATCGTTGGCAATCAAATTCTCACATAAGAGGAATTCAACACCGTAATCATTCAGATAGAGTCAGTGATGAATTCCAGACCATTGTGTTCTATTAGTACAGACCCTAATGATCTGGCAGTGCTTACACCTGCTCATTTTCTTACATTAGAGCCTCTTTCAGCTTTACCGGATCCTGATGTATCTCATTTGACGATCAATCGTTTAAATAGATGGCAATTATTACAAAGACTTCATCGTGACTTCTGGAAACGATGGCGCCTTGAATACTTACATACTCTACAACAAAGATATAAATGGACTAAACCACTTGAAACTATTACTCCAGGAACCATGGTTGCTATTCAAAATGATAATGCTAATCCTTTAGATTGGCTAATGGGCCGAGTAACTGAATTAACTTTAGGTACTGACGGGGTCCCTCGTGTTGCTATTGTAAAAACTACAAAAGGTCTTATTAAAAGACCTTTAGTTAAATTATGTCCTCTTCCTGATTACGATGACTACTTCTGAAAATACGCTAAGTATTTTCAGGGGGGTGGGAAATGGTTCATTACCAAACATTAAATTTTTATTTCTTTTTTTTTTCTCTCATTATTTTTGTTTCACACTTGTAAATATGGTTTAGGGTGCATTTACAATTTATGCGGGCAAATAATTTAAATTATTGTTTTTCAAGAACCTTACTTTGATGAAATCCTACTACTTATTCCTACTATTCAAATCTACTCATGCCGATCCTGTCCTCTTTTTTTGTTTTCCTCGAATTTGTCGTTCCGAAATATATTCAAAGAGAGGAGCAGAGAGACGAAAAACCTTCGTCGTCGTGATTGGGTGTAAAAACTGCAATACAATTACGTCGTGGTGCGAACCCACAAAGTTACATGTGCGATTTTTCCTTGTCTAATAAGGAACTTCCACTCCTACCATACATCCTTCTGCCATACTACATCAAACAAGGTGAGTCAACTTATTCATTTTGCAATTGATTTTTTTATTCGTACTTTTACGCAAAGTTTGAGATCAAAACAAATCTAAGTGGTGAATCTGTGAATCTATATAAGTAACAATATAACGTTCAGACACGTTATATTGTTACTTATATATATATATAGAACAAGGTCATCAGCATATAGACCACTTTCGCTTGGCGACTCGATTCCCTCGCAAATATCATAAATAGCTATTAGAAATGAGGTTACACTCAATATGGATCCTTGTGGAGTTCCACTCTGTTGTATTTTTTTATCCGATAAAGTGTTGTTTGCTCTCACACGGAATGATTGGTTGCTCAAAAAATTCGATACAAACGCTAGCAGGTTCCCATCTATCCCCCAAACTTTTGATTTCTTCATGATATTATATCTCCATGCTGAGTCGTTTGCTCTACATATATAAAAAAAAAAATGTCAATAACATTACGTTTTGTCGCAAAAGCTTCATGAACACTCGTCTCGAAATTAACTATATTGTCTGTTGTGGAACGGTTTTTACGGAAACCACTCTGCTGGGGTAACAGAAGATTGTTCGTTTCTAGATAAAATTGTAGTCTTCGGTTCAGCATCTTCTCAAGTAGTTTACTCATTGTACAGGTGAGCGAGATAGGTCGATATGAATCGGGGTTATTCGTGGATTTATTCGCTTTCAGACTTGGAATTATAGTTGCCATTTTCCAGTTATCGGAAAAACATCGAGATATGAAAAAAACATTGAAAATTCTCATAAGATGTATTTTGGTAGCTTTGGATAGATAGGAGAGGAGGCTATAGGGAATATCATCATATCCAGCGGCTGATCATATGATGATTAGTTCTCTTTCTGCGGTTGCTTTGTGTTCACGGAATTCTGTGGTATGATTGTTATTACTCGAATGATCTTGAAACACTTCCCCAAGTAAGTTGGAAACTTCTTTTTATTTTCGATGGAATTTCCGACGTCATCTAAGTAAGTTTATATTTTGGGGTATTTTTCTGCCCTTTATTTTATTCCATACGTCAGTTATAGTGGTGGAACTATTTATGTTAGACACATAACTTTCCCAGAATGTCTTTTTACTTTTTCCAAAAATATACTTGATTGAGCTCGTAGTTTCTTGAATTCCTGAATATTTTCCAGAGTATTTTGTTCCTTCAATCTGATGAAGGCATTTTTTGTGAGTTCATTCGCTTCTTCAAATTCTTTTTTCCACCAGGGTACCGGTCAAATGAGAAGTTTTACCAATTGCTTGTGTTGCTGTTTCAATTATTGTATGAATGAAATTGTGCACTATTTCATTTATATGCGCCTCGTCCTCGATTTCATATGGTGTAATATAGTCCGCCAGATGAGAATAAATTTTCCAGTCAGCGTTGTTAAGTTTCCATCTCTGTGGTACAACTGGGGTTCGTTGAATATTTTATTGTGTTCCATAATAGGAAAGTGTTCGCTGTCGTTAAGGTCAGGAAGGACTTTCTAAGACAGTGAGGCAGTTAATGTAGGGTCACACAGTGTTAGATTAAGAACTGAGTGTTCCAGTTTTTGCGTTGAATCCAGTTTTTGTTCCACTGTTTAAGAGTATCATTTCTGTTGTGTCAATAACATTTTCTAACGACCGCCCCCGTATGTTGGTGGTGTCATTTCCCTATAACTCATTGTGTGAGTTGAAGTTACCAAGGATGATACATGGCTTTGGTATCTGTTTGAATAAATCACTGACCTTCTGTTCTACAATAATGGTGTTGGGAGAAATATAGATGTTGCAAAAATTTATATTAACTGGTCCTTTGGTAGACACTGCTACAGCTTCCAGATATGTGTCCAATCGAATTTGCTTTGTCTGACTTTGTCTCACCGTCTTACAACGCGCATCTGATAAAGAAAACAGTATAAAAATTTCGGAAGCTATTCCTCTTGAAAAATTGTACGAGATGCAGAAGAGGCACATATTCAAATTGAAAGAAGTATATTTTTAGGAGGAAATAATTTTTTGGGAAGGAAAGATTCGTTTTGATGCAAAAAAAGAAATAGCGAAATAGTTGATTTTTTGACTATTTTATGCAGATTTTCGGCACCATGAAATTTTCAAATGTCATTATGATTCATTATCAATCGGTGTAGTGGTGAAAACCTATTAGATAACCAATCTGTGTGATAATAATGATATTTTCATCAATTACCTACAAAGTCCACTCAGCATATTCCAAAACAGCGCTGTTGAGAGCATGAGCTCTATGAAAACTACAAAACTTCATTCAATTTTCTTCAGTGGACACTTTTTGATATGACATTATTTTTCTCAGCTCTTTTCTTTGTGCCACGGTCAGACTATGGTTTAGTCTGAAACTTATTCATTTCAATAATGATTGATCTGGAAAAATGAATAACTTTCAGGAGACTTGATGATTTTGATTCTTCAAGGATACAAACGCTTTTCATCACATAACATCCTCAAAGTTTCGAAAGACACAAATGATAGTTTATGTATCGAAAGTGACAGGAGACGTGTGAAAATGATCTCCAATTGTCGGTGTTCATAAGTTGACTCTCAGTTATGATATGCATCTGTCAGTTTATACATTTTTCAGAATGTAACAAAATGGGTGGAAACAATTTGGTAATTTCTTGTAACATTCTGTTACTGAAGGAACAACATTGGAACACCATTGGTTACATCTGTGTATTGCCATTGATCGATTTCACACTAGAGCTAACTGAATACTATCAATTTGAGTCGAAGAAAATGCAGCATCAGCATAACATTAGTATTAGAAAAATATGATTGATTATTCAATGAAAATGGTTGGAATTAATAATATTTCGATACTCGGCTCATTTCAGTTTCTTTTCCATTATTTTCAAACGCATTATCTATCGTAAATAGCTGTAATTAGCTTCATTATTTCACGAAAATTATATGATTAGAGCTCTACTGATATGTGGGTCATTAGTAGGTGACTATATAATACTATTTAATTACTAACAACCCTTGGACATTTGCAGTGTTCAGATCAAAATGCAAAAAATTTCACTCGCAATTATCACTTTTGGTATGAGTTTCTTCTCTTTGAAGTTTACTCTAACGAAAACTCTGATAGCATGTGATGAATTCAAATATTTATATCAGAAAAATAATGAAGATCACTGTTTCAATAATCCAAATGGAGAATATAATACTGTAAGTATTCGTTTTCGAAGATATGTATCGCGATATGAAACGTCTTCCTATGATTGAAATGTCTAGAACTGTCGAAGAATACAAGGTATACCATGGAATGTATGGTGAAAATCATTAATTATTTCATTTTTTTCCCCATTATGTCTCAATAATTTATCTTATTTGTACGAGGATTGATGTAGAATTCAAAAAGTTGGTTGAAAAAAGTTTCGGAAATTTTCTCTTCAAGAACGCCATCTAGTTCGAAGGGTATTGAGTTGAATCTAGAACGGATAGGCAGCTCTGTGTCACTTACTCCTTCTGATAGTTTCAACTGGACTTAGTCAGTTGAACACTTCTCGTAAGTATCCATAGTAACTTCCCTTTGATTTTCCATAAAAAGGATATTGATATGAAATTCTTACTCGCTAAATAAAAATTCAACCAGTCAACTCTAACAATATACATTATGAGGTGAGGAATACACCTTTTATTTATGTCAGTTCATTCAGAGATGTCCAATGCACATTTATACTCAACTAGTGGTAATTGAACTACTGAATACGCATAAGACTTCGTTGGATGAACTCATCATTAGATGTTCTTTGTTCAAAGTTCTATTTCCATTCAAAAGGACACAATTTACCTCATACACACTTCATTTATCGAATTTTGATTGTTTACTCGGCTTTTCAAATGAACCAAACTCTGTGAGATTTTGATCCAATAACTTGAACATAGTTCGATGTGGTTGTCGTCTTTCGGATACAAGTTTAAATACATTTACGATGTCTTAACACTGTTTCTATCGTATTTGTTATAAATTTGTATCATATCTCTGTTTTCTTCATTCGTGAAAGTAATTTTTC
This sequence comes from Leptinotarsa decemlineata, assembly GCF_025532065.1. Classification (NCBI taxonomy): domain Eukaryota; kingdom Metazoa; phylum Arthropoda; class Insecta; order Coleoptera; family Chrysomelidae; genus Leptinotarsa; species Leptinotarsa decemlineata. The sequence continues at coordinate 18,745,336 of NW_027412533.1, forward strand.
ATAAAAAATTGAATGAATTTATATATAACAAAATGTTATTGAGTGTAAAAAATTGAAAGTCAAATTTCGAAACATCAAAGTCAAGGCCTATTGTGATAAGAATTAATGTTATCAATATCTCCAATTTTTCGAAAAAGAATGATAACTCATGAATAATCATTGGAAAGGAAAAATCTGGTTCTATTCAAAATGGAAAGAATACATTGTAGCGCCCATAAGAAAACATAGAGTTGATGATAGTGGCAGGAAGACGAAACGTCAGATATCAATTCTGAAAACACCATTATGTAGCAGGGAAAAAGTGGAATGTGAAAGTGCGATTCATTTTCGAATCCTTCGGAAAATGAAGCCAGAAAAAATAAAAAGCATTTTCCGAAGTTTTTATTTTTTCCGAATATCTCCGGATATATTCGGAATTTCAGAATTTTCTCAACGGCGTATTGTATATATATATATTATATAATATATATATATATATATATATATATATATATATATATATATATATATATATATAATATATACTCACACGAATTTTCAAAAATATTGATAATATAAAAATTGCACACAAACCTATTTTAACAATTAATTCCCTTTTTTCAAACCTAAAAGATAAAATCCCAATAAAATTTTAATCTCAATTGGTTTATAGTATCCCTTGTATAAGTTGCCGTTATCGGATCTAGAGACAATTAAGTTAGGATTATTTTTCAGAAAAAGTTTTGTTTTTGAATATAAATTGTGGAAAAAAGATGAAGAGGAATGTTTAGAAAAGTTTACATAATTTGTAATGACATTAGTAGAACGTGAAATGGTAAGTTGACCTACTTGTGGATCAGAAATATTCGAAGTTATATTATCAACATCAGCTGATGAGTTTTGTAATGAAAAACTTTGCCTATTATAGGCTCTACACTAAACTTTGGACCCAAAGCCAGAAAGTTAGAGTTATCATCCGGGATGGTAATGCTAGATACATTTTTCATCCATACAGGTTGTGTATTTAATTTATAATTATTTTGAGAAGTATGTGATTTAATAATTTTTTGGTTATTATTTTTTTTATTTTATGAAAAAATTTTTAAAAAGGATTTATGTTCTAAACCAGAAAATTTTGTGAAGACAAGCTCATTTGAAAGATTGATGATCTCTTCTTTCAGCATCTGTCACTGCTTTTCAAGTTTCGGAATAAGTTTATGATTTGACTTTATCTCATGATTAAGGAGTTTTGTTCCTAACCTGGTACAAAAATTACGTGATTTGTTTACGGATTGTAGATCTTGTCTGAGCATCAGGTCATCTATTGGGTTGGTTGAATGTGTGATGTGTTCTGGGAGAAATCCTAGTGATTTGCGTCTAAGAAGGAAGCATCTACGGTTATATTCTTTGGTTAATTTTTTCTTGATCCTCGACCATTGTTTCATTTTTCTTACTGTATTTAATCCAAAAGTAGCTGTAGTGTCTTGTTAGAAACCTATATCCTGTCTGAAGAGAGAGAGAGAGAGAGGTAGTTTTTGCTGACTAGTTACGAACAAATTCTTGGAGTTATTTGGGATAGCAGCGAAGCGCAAGTGTACTCTTATAACATTATATTTCCAATATTTCGACAATGGTTATTGTCATCATCAGGGAGCTAAGATGATAGACTTTGAATTAATACAGAACTCAAGTTAATAAATGAATACTTACAATGTTAGTGAGATTGGTCGCAATTGAGTTAGAGTTGAAATTAAAATATGAACGTTGTAATCATGATAAAAACAAATAACAACTATACATATACAAGACATATGAATTGAATGAAAGCCACAATATATATGCGTTAAATAGAGAATTATCATAAAATTTTATTTGAGAATGAACGTGGTGATCTTATGTTAGAAACACATCACTTGTCAATTTATTAAAATTTTTTCAAGAGTAAGTAGACTTGGCATTTGCCGCTGGTGCAATTGATCGAAGAGTTACAGTTGCTTTCAGAAGAAAGAGTTTTGTTATATAATTTGTTATGACCCCTACATAGTTATGACCCCTACATAAAATTTATCATCGAAAAGGAAGACGATTAACAAAGTGTTCCATTTCTAGACACCAAACTCATTCGCACTTCCACTAATACCGTACTTATTGACTGGTAAAGAAAACCAATAAGTTCAGGTAGATACATGAACTATTGGTCACTTCATAAACAATCAATAAAAGTCAATTTGGTCAAACAAATGAAACAACGTGTTATCAGAATTTCGAACTCGTCCTTTCATTTAAAAAATTTCAAAATCCTTTCAAACCTCTTCTTACAAAATTCATATCCTAAAACCTTATTGAACAAGATATTGTTTAACACGTCCCCGAATTAAATAAATCATAACGTTCGTCCTTCAATCTCTCCAAGTCAGGACAATGATATCAATAATAATAATAATGAAATTTATATAAATAATTATCTCTTCACTTCCTCACCATATAGCAGTGAAATGGCACCCAAACTCACACGAATTTTCGAAAACATTGGTAATATAAAAATTGCACACAAACAGAAAGGTGTGCCTTTAGTGAACATGTTTCTAATAATGAACATGTAATGGATTTTAACTCAGTAAAAATCTTGACTAAAGAGAGGAATGTTTCTAAAACATTATTCCTTGAAATGACTTACATTTCGCAATAACGAAATTGTCTAAATAAAAAAAGTGACTTACAACATTTAAGTGAAATATATTCTTATTTACTTTTTATTGACAAAAATTGGAATTCCTTCAAAGACAACTCATTTGACATTACTTGAATTCATTTATCAACTTATCAACAAAAATTATATAACAAAACTCTTTCTTCTGAAAGCAACTGTAACTCTTTGATTGATTGCACCAGCAGAAAATGCCAAGTCTACTTCTTCTTGAAAATTTTAATAAATTGACAAGTGATGTGTTTCTAACCTAAGATCACCACGTTCATTCTCAAATAAAATTTTATGATTATTCCTTATTTAACGCATATTATATTGTAGCTTTCATTTAATTCATATGTCTTGTATATGTATAGTTGTTATTTGTTTTTATCATGATTAAAACTCTAACTCAATTGCGACCAATCTCACTAACATTGTAAGTATTCATTTATTAACTTGAGTTCTGTATTAATTCAAAGTCTATCATCTTAGCTCCCTGATGATGACAATAACCATTGTCGAAATATTGGAAATATAATGTTATAAGAGTACACTTGCACTTCGCTGCTATCCCAAATAACTCCAAGAATTTGTTCGTAACTAGTCAGCAAAAACTTAAGGAGAAATATGAAATACTGTTGGAGATGCAGTCAAAATTATTGGGCTGCTGTTTAAAGAATACTCTTTGTTATATGGTCGAGCTTTCGAGAATGTTTATTCCGTTTATCAAGACGTCTACAAGAAATTTAAAACATTGCAAAAAAATTGTAAAACACATAGGTGGAAAATGTAGTTACCAACTTGAAGTTATAGTAAAAAGTCAGACGTGGCAATGAGAAAAACAAAGTTAATACTTACCATCACGTAGAAAAGTGTCACACATTCAATTTGAGGTTTCAGAGACAAAGCACAAAAAACTTATTTTATTTAAACATTCAAAATTATTTTACTGGCCCTGCTTGGCACTTACTCGATGGAGTGATAGAAACAAAAAAGAGAGGAAAGAAGAAATATTTGAATTTTGATAATTGACATTCTGAAAAGACATTGAAGTTTGATGATTTGACAGAAAAAACAACAACAGGATCACCAAAAGGCACACCAACCCCATGGCTGACACAAAACAAGATCAAAAGTATCTGACTCTGAGTGCAGTGCTGCCAAACACTCACAACTGAAGTAAATGGTTTTTTTTGACATACTCAGCACTGCGCCCAAACCAAAAACTATCTGTTGCTTGGGGAACCTGGAGAAATTAGATCTAATTTTAAGATTTAATTGTAAACATTGCTGAGGTTGTTGAGCTCAGTCTTTTTGTTCATGTTATTGGTATTCTTTTTGTTAAAGAACACTTCTTTAAACAACCGTTTTTGTGAGTTGCTTGCAGTACACAAAACTTTAACTTCGGTGTAGTTCATTGTGTGTTTAGTGCTGGTTTTGTTTGTGTTACAATCACTTTTATGTGACGTTAAGCTTATAGATAAAATTCTAGATGTTTGTCCAATATATGTCTTGTCACATGTATGACAAGCAATTTCATACAGTACATTTGACTTTTCTAAAGTTTTCAACGGAGTTTTAATTTTGGAAACAAAGACTATCAGTAGTGCTAACGATGCATTGGGCAAATTTAATATGTTCACTCTTGGAAACGTTCAGGAGTTTAGGTGTTAAAGACTGAAAATATGGCAGTGTTTTAAAAAATGATGTTTTCGGAGGTATCTCTCCACTATTTGAACTATTTGAATTATTATTTTGATTGTTATTATTTATGGAATTATTTAATCGCTTAATTATTTGGAAAAGTATTCGTGACTGTGTAAGGAGAGCTGAAAAGTAATTTATTCAAAAGTTTGCAAGGATATGAATTTTCAAGAAGAATATCTTTTAATTCTTCAATACATTCGTTTTTAAAAAGTGGATGTGTTAGATTGATCACCCTGTTCTTTATGGTTAGGACTAAGTTTATTTTCATCTTCGTTGAATGGTGAGAATGGTAGTTCAGGAACCTATTACTGGTACATGGTTTCCTATACCATTTTGTACGTAGGACATTATCCGGATCTCTGCATACACGCATATCTAGGAATGGTAAACTGTTGTTACCTTCTTTCTCAGCTGTGAAATGATACCTCTTGCAGACAATTATTTTCTAATTTAGGAATAATGACTGTTCATTGTGTCTACATACAGGGTGTAACTGGAGTACGCTAAAATATTCAAGTGACGTATTCCTGAGCCAATTTTGAATTTGTGTCCGAAATTGTTTCGTTTCGGATATACGGGTGTTTGAAATTGAATTTTCTTGTTCGCTTTTTGAAAATAACTCTTGCAAAAAATAAGTTATTTGCACGAAACTCGGTATCCGGGTTTTTTTGACGTGGTAAATCATAATTACGTATTCATTCTCATGTAACATCTAGAGGGCGCTGCGTGCGAGGTCATTATTTATTTCAAATTGCATTTTTGACAGTGAACTCTTGGTACTTTTCATGAAAAAACTCAATTCCCACACCTTTTTCAAGTGAAAAAGGTACGATTCCTCAACAACGCTGGAGGTAATCGTTTTCGAGATATTTACAATTTTCTATATCGATGCATATTACTTAGCTCCTAGGGCGCTGAGTGAAGTTGCTGGGAACATCACAAAAATTAGTATGTGGTGGATCTCGTCAAAATAATTAACTTTTCTCTATGAAATGTTTGATGAAAATAACTAATATTGCAAAAAACTTATGACAAAAACTTATCATATTTTGAAAAATTTCAACAATCTGTAGTAGATGAACAAACTTGTTTCGAGCACAAAATCCCATGTATTTCCTTATGGAGCTAAACTTTTTGCAATTTTTATTTCAAACAGGAGTGGGGGAAACGTGTGACGTCATCGACGCAGTATGGAACGAGTATCGTAGCGATTCAAGCATGGAACTCAACCCCTCCAGTACTCCGCCTCACCCCTCGGCCCCCCTTGTCGCGTTCCAGTCATGTGATTCTAATTAATTTTTTTATAGTTATGAGATTCGAACCTGTTTCGTCTGCGAGAAAGACATTGTCCTTAGCCTCTACACCAACGTAAGATATTGAAAGTAACTGCGAATGTTGTGTATTTATAGCTTAAATTTGTCGGGACCGAAATTGACTCATTCATTATACTTGACAGCAAGTGTTCCAGCCTCAGAGTATAGAATATGTTGTCAACGATGCTGAAAAACAAATTTTGTACTTCCGACTACAATAATTTCTGTTCAATATGTAAACGTACCGAATGTGGGTGAAATTCCAAGGAAATATGCGTGAAGGCTAGTGTTTATACATGTAAACAATGGAAATCAATTCGTTCGACATCAGTCAATGAGGGTCAGTTAGCAGTATTTGCGCAGGCGCAATTCCAAAGAATATACCATTCAAATGTGAATTGAAGTTGATATTTCAAGATCTTCGTCAGTTAGATACAAAAAAAAACTGTTGAATTTGTTCCAGAACACGAAACAAGGCTAGAGAAAAAGAAGTCACAAATGGAATTTGACGTTTATAAAGTTATCATAGAATCTACGATGTCAGCATGTATTCTAATTAAACTTGTACAACAATCATGGAATTTAATTTAAACAAAAATGGATATTTTGATTGAAACAATGAATTTTCTGTTTTATTTCAAGTTGGTAAGAATATATAATATAGGTATGCAGAATTATCGCTATCGCTTATCGATAAAGCCAAACACGTGGCTCAAAGCGACGAAACAAAGGCTCTTTGTTTGATTTCATGATATGTCATCACCTATTTTCCTATTCTTACCCAATTTCACTGTCACTTCACTGTCAATGCTGAATCAGCGCCCAGAGATATGCAGTTCTCAAAGCGACGGAACAAAGGCTCTTTGTTTGGTTTTGAAATATGTCATCACTTATTTTCCTATAAATACCCCTGCGAGGCGAAATGATGAGTTAGTTGTATCAGTTGAAGGTGATACCAGTGACAAGTGCAACGATTTCATCTGAAAGTAAGTGTTTTTCATGCTCACTTTATGAATTTTTTATTGCAAGATTTTTTATACGTTTTGACTTTTTCTCAAATGAATTTATTCAAATTGAATTTAATTCAAAGGTGGTGAGAGTTTTTGTTGAATTATCATTGATTTTCCAAAATTTTTCTCAGAATAATTCACTTCAGTGTTTTTTTATACATACTTTTTGAGGGTTATCGTTTTATCCAATTATTTTGGAATACAAAACGGTTTAGAGATAATTACTCATTCCTCAAGTCAACCCTGGACTACTATTTTTATCCTACATACATCAGAAGTCAAGAAATGACAATTGCTGATATTTCTCAATCTTCAATAATGAATAAAAGATAAGAACCGGAAATTGCTGACATGCATTTTTCTTGAATACTATCTCTTATTGTAATTATTGTATCGCACAATTTGTTTTGATGTTAGATGGCAGCCTCATAACCGGGAAATGTGATTATGAATTTTACTCGAGAATCATCCAAGCTGAATAAGAGTTTTTCTCGTATTTTATCTATTTGCCTTTGACAATGCCACAGCTTGCCTATATACACATTTATAATGTAGTAAATAGAAGCTCATTTTTGAGCAGCTGGTTGGATAGAACGCATAGTAGGTTACGAATAACTTTCATTCATGTTGTCGTTTATTGAGAGAGTGTTCGTATAATTTGAAACATTGTTTTTTATTTTTGGTTTCTCGCAGGTGGATTTCCTGAAATTCAAGTTCAGTCGTGGAGAGGGAACCAAATAACAACAACAACAATTTGTTACTACAACCGAATGACGGAGGAGTATCACTTCCATTTAGAAAAATTGTCTATTTAGAAAATACGCTGTCGTGTTGTTTCATTCGAAATTGTACGAAATTAAGGTTAGTACTGCTTTCCCATTTTTTTTGTTCAATATATGTATACAGTTTGTGGTTGTATACTATATTTTTTGTTCGACTCAAAAATTTTTTCATTCATAGATATGATCCGCATAAAGAAGTGTTTTCAATATTTTTTGTTCATTCAGTACGTGCAGAATATGTGTTTTGAATTCGTTGTTCTGAATGAAAGTTGATTTTTCCAATTATAACTGTAGCTCGCTCATTTTTCACAATCACTCCACTCTTGAATTTTATTTTTCTTTGGTGTATATTTGCATTGAAAATCAAATTTATTTCAGATGACTACATCAACGTGTGCAGTATCAGTTCAGTCATCTCAACAACTACATCCAACTTAGCAACTTTTCCAGAACGAGTTTCAAATTACAGCAGCTTCCAGAACCATCTCAACAGTGTCCACAGAACGAGATTCAATTCTCTGCAGCTTCCAAAACCGATTCATCACACCTAGAATTTCATTTGTGAACAAAATATCGGTGAGTCATGTCAATAAATATAATCCAAATGGTAGATTTTCCAAAAATCAAGTCGGTAATTGATAAAAACATTTTACACATCAAAGATAATTATTCAGAGTACACTGCCAAACAAGCTATACAATTTATTATTAAACATATAAGGAAATGCGTTTTAGCTATGGAAAAAATTAAATTTTCGGTTGGGGAAAAAAAGAAAATAATTACACAAATTGGAGAATTAAAACGCTTCAAAGTGATTATCAAAATGTTGAATAATAAATGTATAGGCTCGAGTTTGAAACGACGAAGCACCAGGGTAAAGTGGCAAAATGTTAACACTGTTTTCAATAGTAGAGTAACAACGGGGGTAATCATCAATTTAACTCATAAAGATCCTAAAGAGTTTCTAAACGATGCTTTTCCATCATTCAAACGTGAGATTTCCAAAATTTTGAAACAAATGTCATACCTCAAAGTTAACTTTACATTATCAGGGGATTTTATTGAAAAATCGAAGGATGGGGATATTGTTGATCGCAAATATTTCAGTACACCAAATGAAGTTATCAATTCAAGTTCGGGCTTGGCTGCTTGGTACAATGAAATTGCTGTGAATGTTATATTGAATGAATTAGGCGAATTTGAAGAACAACTGTCGAGGTGGGCTTTGAGTAAAATTTTTTGTTGGTGATAAATATGTCATTGGTAACGGTTCTTCTTCCATTCCACTGCCGCAAGAAATCGCAAGGAAGCAAACATGCATTAATGTACGAAACGATGACGAAATGTGCTTCTTTTGGAGTATTATTAGCGCCCTGTATCCTGTAGCGATAAATCCACAAAATGTTTCAAAATATCCACACAGTTTTGAATACTATAGGGCTAAATACTCCAATGGACTTACATCAAATTTCCAAATTTGAAAAACTTAATAATATTTCTGTTAATGTTTACACTTTGGAATTGAATCAATTGAAGGAAAAATCATTTTATGTAGTAGTACCTGCCAGACTCACGACAACAAAACGAGACAGACATGTTAATTTGTTAATAATTCAAGACAAATATTTTCCAAAATGGAACGATTATGAGGCTTCACCTATTAATGACGATGACGAGACTGGAATTAAATTCCATTATTGTTGGATCAAAGACATGTCCCGATTATTAAGTAGACAATTGTACAAAAATGGAAAAAAAATTCTTTTGTGATAGATGCCTCAATTATTTTTTGAGTCAGCAAAAATTAAGTGATCATACTGTTTTGTGCGAAAGAGTGAATTATTGTAAATTTTCCTTTCCTACATACGATTATGTGGAATTTTGAAATTACGTTTAAGAATAAAAATGTCCGTTTATAATTTTTGCTGATATCGAGTCACTGTTGGAAAAATGTAACGAAAGCATATCTAACAAAATTACAAAATACCAAAAACATATACCTTTCAGTGCAGGCTACTACTTCAAGTGTTCCTATGACGACAGTCTCTCTCATTTCGAAAGCTATCGAGGTGAAGACTGTATGAAATGATTTGCCGATGAGTTGTCTGATATTGCAAAATTTTTCGAATTCAAAATTAAGAATATTGAGCCGATGACAGTGCCTTCAAAAAATGATATCGGTGCTGCAACGACTTGTCATATTTGCGAAAAACCGTTCGCCCCCAAAGATATTATCATGTACGATCACGATCACTATACGGGGGCGTTCCGTGGATTTGCGCACCGAGCCCCCTGTAATGTCAATTCTCGAAAATTATTCGTGGTACCCATTACTTTTCATAATCTTTCAGGATACGACAGTCACTTCATTATCAGAGATATCGCAAAAGCTGTGTGAGCATACTTTCCTCAAATTAAGAAAAATACATTTCCTTCACACGAAAAGATGCTGAAACTAAAATTAAATTTCGATTTATAGATTCTTCTCGATCCATGGGAACATCGTTGGATCAATTAATATCGCCATTGGATCAAAATTATTTGGAAATTAAAAAAAAAATAATTTAGTCATTTAGATCTGAGAAAGAGAAATTCGCACTTCTCACCAGGGAGGGAGTATTTCCATATGATTATATAGATAGCAAGGAAAAATTGAACATCACCGAGTTACCATCACGAGAAGAATTCTATAATAAATTAAATGATGAATACATAACAGAATAGAAATATGCTCACGCACAAAATGTTTGGGAATCATTCGAAATTACAAATTTGGGATCGTATGCGGAGCTTTATTTAAAAACAGATATTTCATTACTGGCAGACGTTTTTGAAAATTTTCATGGCATGGCAACTCATGGGTTGAACCTCGCATGGTATTATTCTATGCCTGGGTACACGTGAGATGCCATGTTGAAGTATACGAAGTGTAAATTACAAATTTTAAAAGACATTGACATGATTATGTTTGTAGAAAAGGGGATAAGGGGCGGAATATCGGTCTGTTCAAATATATATTCTGAAGCAAATAATAAATATATGGAAGCATACAACCCCGATGAACCTTCGAAATATCTTCCGTATTTAGACGTCAATAGTTTATATGGGTGGGCAATGTCAGAATTATTTATCTTACAACGGTCTTCAGTGGGTGGAAAATTTTAACAAAAATGTAACTGAAATTCCTGACAACACATTGGAAGTTGAGTCGGAATACCCTAAGAGATTACATGATTCACATAAAGATTTTCCGTTTTGTCCAGAGCATCAAGCACCACCAAATTCCAAACAAAAAAAATCAATGGGTACCCTGTATAATGAAGACGAATATATTTTGCATTATCGCAACTTGAAATGAGCATTGAGAAACGGTTTGATTCTTACCAAAATTCATCGGGTTGTGAAATTCGAACAATCTGCATGGCTGCGTCCCTACATCGAGTTGAATACTCGTCTAAAGGCAGCAGCCACCAGTTCTTCTGGCAAAAATCTATATAAACTAATGGTGAATGCTATTTTTGGGAAAACGATGGGAAACATTCGGTTACATAGGGTGGTCAAACTTGTGAATTCCTGTACAGACTTGTTGGCTATTGAATTGAAAAAGACTGAACTTGTTTTCAATAAACCTCTGTACATCGAAATGACAATTTTAGATATTTCAAAAACATCCATGCTTGATTTCCATTACGATTTCATGGTGCCCACTCTAGGTTAGAAGATTGTAAGTTAATGTATACAGATACAGATAGCTCCATCTATGAAACAATGTGTGGAGATGTCTATTCAGAACTCATTAAAGACAATCTATCAAAATTTGATACTTCAGGTTATTCGCCCGATAATAAGTTTCAAATTCCACTTGTGAATAAAAAAATTCCTGAGTTAATGAAAGATGAAGCAAATTGTAAAATCATCACACGCACTTTGCAGGGTTAGGTTCCAAAATATACACCTACAAAGTGCAGGGTGGAGAAGTTATCAAAAAATCAAAGGGAATTCGACATAGTGTAGTCAAAAATAAAATTGATTTCGAAGATTATGTCGATTATCTCAGATATAAAAAAAAATAAATGAGTAGTTTACTATTCGATCATACGCTCACAACGTTTTCAGTATAAAGCAGGTGAAAATAGGTTTGAATCCACACGACGATAAACGGAAATTAATCTCCAAATCATCTGACACTTTACCTTGGGGGCACTATAGCTTGAAGTAAGGTTATCATTTGGATTTTATTTCTATTGATGTGATTCATTGATAAATTTTGTCCTTGTTTTAATATAACTGATGTGTGTTACTCTGAGAATTTTCAACAGCGGTAGAAGACCACCAACTTTTGAAGAATTGACTGCAAATAGAAATATCTTTGAGTATTTCAGTTTTTATGTACTATTTATTATTGTATACGTACACGTTGATATAATTTGAATGAAATATTTCGAAATTTTGTATACTTTTTTATTGTTATACAAACAGGTTAATGAAATTTGAATAAAATATATATTGGAATTTTGGTGTTTTATTACATCAAACTACTTTTTCAAGCTGAATTTTTTTTCACCTTATACATTAAATGAAACAAATATTACAACATTTTCTCATTCAATACATAAATCATACACAATGTTTTGTTTATAATAAAGTAAATATTCACGTAAAGCATTAGCATACAGACTATCTAAAGCTGAGGCTTGACAAAAACCTTCTATGATTTCTTCCAAAGTTAAATTAGTTTTATTCTCACGTAACCATGATTTTATCATATTGAAAACTCCTCGATAATGATCACAAAAATTCAAAGCATCCAGCATAGCGATACGGTCAGAGAGCACACCAAGGTGAGTATTCAGCATCTCGTTTACATCTCGTTGAAACAGCTCCATGATCGTGGTGTCCTTGGAAATGGAAACTTGTTTGGTATTACTTTCGATGTACTGTGTGACGTAAATATAATCCCCGCCACGTGTTGTCATTGGATCATATTCGTCTACACATTCATCGATTTGTGATTCAAAGAAATTTTCCTTTATTTGTTGCAGGATGTCAATGAGGGTCGCCCATTCATAACTTGTTCAATCGATGGAACGAATGGAGAACTGCTGTTTCAAAATTATGCATGGGCTGAAGTCTCTGCGTGGACTAAGGCCACATCAAATTTCATAAGATGACATGAGGAATGCCATCAACAGCAATTGATGTTAGTTTCGAGCGGCCATTTCGTATTGCTCCAACGCTCTGTCTATTGCATCCAGAGTTCCATTGTGATCTTCACCATCACTGTCGAACATCACTTCAACTTCACTAGAGTAACCACTATCGAAAGACATTTTCGTTTTCAAACTGAAAATCCATCTGTGTTTGCATGCGCTCTTATAGTTTCAGATCACGTGGTCCATTTCAAATATGTTGCATTTGTTAAACACACAAATATTTTTTCACAAAAGGCCCTCCCAATACATTGGCAGTGTGCTTGTTTTCCATAAGATTCTATACAAAATAGACATTTTCGATCCAACTGTTGTGTTTGTCATCCAAACCCAGCCATTTAACGTACATTTCTTTATCTTTCTTCCTCAAGAATTTTTCCACGAGATATATATCAGGATTTGCAGGTTTTTGTAATTCTTCCCCATAGAAAGCACCCCTAATAGGTGCACCCTGCATATCTTCTAGCATAAAGGTGGCAGGGTTAGTAATGTTGACTGATAATTTTGAATAATTCCGTAGTCCAATTGGGCGTATAGCGTTTTTCGAAAACGTGTTTCGCCTTATTGATTCGTACAACATCATCGACTTTGAATTTTCTTGGTCCAGCTGTCTTCAGATGGGTGAATGTTGATTTAAGAATTTGTTTTTTGTTGGTTTTGGTGATTTTAGAAGGTATACCCGTCTTCGAATGTCGCTAATCATTGTAGGATTTTATGATTTCAGGCAGAACATTCAACCATTTGTAGGTGCCATTCAGGCTAAAATATTTGAAAAGTCTTTCTTCCAACGTTCTAATGGTACGTTCAGCCATAAAAGCCTTAGTGATGCTGTACGTATTGTAGTGATTCATTCCATGTTTTTTCATCAAAGTTTGAAACTTATTGTTGTAAAATTCTTTACCTTGATCGGTTTGTAAATTTTTTGGACAACGTTTCGTATCTGTCAAGATGTCTGAAAACGTTTTGGTAATTTCCTCTCACGTTTTTGATTTCAGTGGTCTAGTTCACACGAATTTCGAAAAACAATCGATGACGACTAGAATGAGTTTGAAATTTCGATTTTGGTGAGCGAACGATCTCATCTCAGCCAAGTTCTTCTGCCATAAGTCATCTTTTTCTTTGATAACTGTACGGCGTAGAAGATAATTTTTCCTAATTGGTTCATGTAGTTCATTGACAAGTTGAATCTTATCTTTGGAAGTCATGACGACTGATGGTGAAGGTGTGTGAACCCCGCTCTTTCATTATGATTACGCTTAAATTTCATTTTGTATCTTTTTGATTTCCTTGATAGTAGATTGTACTTTCGAATTAATTTCGGTGATTTGTTTGGAGAAGTCACCTTGAAATTTGGTTAGTTTTTCATTTACTTGGGTCATTTAGTTTTCGTGTTGCTCAGCTAGCTGATATATAAATGAAGCAAGTTCTTTGTCGGTTCCATCCACATACTTTTAATCAGCAACATCGTAATCAGTGGTGGGGCTCTTCACATGACACAATTTCACATCACCACAATGAATATTACCACCTGAGGTATAATGCAACAAACATCCTCCAGAGGGCGTTGGCAATTCTCGCTTTCTGTTGCTGTCGCTGCGTCCAAACTGGTCGATAACCATTTTGAGAATGATAATGTATTGGGGAAGGTAGTGTATCTTATAGAATATTTTTTGCTTCTTTGAGTTCATTTGAAATGGCAATGACTTCATTGTTGTGTGAAGTATTTCCTGCATCTCAAGAGGCTAGCAATAATTTGAGACGTTCGCATAGCTCGTTGGGATCGTCCCAATGAATGTATTCAATGGGTTTCGTATTGAATGTCATTGCAAGAGGTGACGTTTTGAGTAGACAAGATGTCATCACAGTAGTAGTAGTAAGAGGTGTTTTAGGTTGAAAAAACCCAGTACCAGTTTCACGACGATTTCCTGCTGTAGGAAACAACGTTTTGATTATGTTGGTGTACTTGTATCTCTGTGTGCCTTTTAGATACCTAGCCGAATTCTTGTGAGCGCTCGATAAATCCAAAATCTTTTTGTATATATTCAAATCCTCGGCATTATAATTTTCAGGCATGTCGAGAAATAACAGTTCATATATACCGGGTGTTCCTTTCCAGTGATACCCAGCCAATTTTATGTATCCGCTACGCTTGTCAAAATCGATTTCCTTTCTGCCTAGTAACCATTTTGAAGATACCCCATCATATATGGGACCGTATACATTGTCGATTTCCATGTCATTTTCCCAATGTTTTTTAATGTACGGTTGAGACATTGTCGGATATTGATCGATATATTCTTCTAAAACTTGTTAATTTATGCCTGAAGCGACGTTGTCGTCTTGTTCGTCTTCTGAATACCCACTAAAGAAGTTTTCATTATCATCATCATCATCCTCATCTGCAACATGTACGAGGGATTGGAATGGGGTCGTTTCACGCTCTTCCACTCTCTCTTGTTTGACTTCGGTTTTTGCCTCAGTTTTCAATAGGGTACTAGCTGACTGTGTAGTTGTTTTATTTGCTATTTCCCTCAATGGAATAGACAGAGGTTTGAAATATCTTTGCAATGACTCATCTTCTTCGGATTTGCCCAATTTCAGAGCCAAAATACAATGATTTTGAATATACGTAGATATTCACAAATTTGGCGCCATTCGGGTGGAATAGCGATGTTAAGATAGCGTTTGTCTTTCCACAACCACTCGACCCACAAATTATTGCACAAAACGAATTGGGTAATAATATACCGTGCTTCCCAACCACACTACTATTGTTGGCTCCATTCAAAAAGTCTAAATTTCCAATAGGTAATGTCTTGTCTTGTTGAACGATTTCCATGATGTGATGCTGGACAATGGGTGCGTATGGTTATAAATAAAAATATCACAGTCATCACCCACTCATTCTCAATGTTGACTTACTCCAGTGCAGGTGTCGTCAATTCGCTTATCAATAAGCTCCCGTTCGAATTACATCTATCTGGTTATCAGTTTTGCGGATCAGACACCAAATTGAAATGGGAACGAATATTGTAAAGATCACGATATCGCGTACTCTCAAAGCGACTTCTTAGAAGACCGTCATAAAGCAGATCAAGTGTTGGAAAATAGAGCTTGGGAACGCGTTAAATCGAAAGACGCTAGATTTGGTGATAAAGCTGCAGCTTGGCTCGTAACTATAACAATGAAAGCAAAACGTAAGCTTGGCATGGGGTTGTCATTTCGACATAATATACTTCAAAAAATTACTAAAAATTGGAAGCCACATCCTACCAATATTGAGAAATATAGAAATTGCGAGCTGCTTAAATGGCATTGAGTCAAGCTGGAGGACGTAAAAACATACGGAGACCTAAGATAATACCATTCGAAGCAAAATCTGGAGAAATCCTTTCCCTCATACCTATATTTGCTGCCCTTTCAGCTTTGGGTTCGTTTGCAGGTGGAGCAGGCGCTCTCGCTAAAACCTAAATAGATGCTAAAAATTCCAAAAAGAAACTTGAAGATCAACGTCACAATGAAGCTTTGGAACAATTAGGTTCCGGTTTGTACCTACGCAAAACACCTCGAGGATTTGGTCTGTTCCTAAAGAAACAACAGCAACGCAGAGGGAGAGGTCTTTACTTGAAAAAGCAAAAAAAACTCCTACTGAAGCTACCCCATAGAGTATTATAGGATTGGGAAAATCAAAAATGTGCCTGTCAACTGAGAATTCCACATTTTCGTGAAGTTTTTATGCGTGGTCCTCGGCTGCGAGAATGTGCTGTATTGAACTTGGATTCTCGATTGAATAAAGGCACTCAATGGGTACCTCACATTAAAAACGGCAATGCTGTACAATATTTTGATAGTATCGGTAATCTCAAACCTCCAATGAAATTGGTAAGATATTTTGGAGGAGGTATAACGATTACATATAATGATGATCTGTATAAAAATTCTGACCAGATTAATTGCGGACATCTGTGCCTACAGTTTCTGCTCCATTATATCTGTGAAAATGGTTAAAGATAAATCTTTACGAGATTTAATCGATGCTGAATTGAAAACTTTATTGATCGACTATTTGATTGAGAATGCTGAACCTTGGGAATTATTGGATGTTTGGCATAGATTACCAAAGGACTACCAACATCAATTTGCTTTGCAGATTCGTTTACCATGTTTCATCCATTACCGACATGTAGGTACCACAACCTACATCAGCTGCGTCATCGCTACAAAAAGCAATGTATTATGGTCCTGTGAGTTCACAAATAGAATGTTATTATTGTGGGAATGAATGATTTTTATTCAAAATCTTGTTGTTGTTTCGATCAATATTTAAGGAGATGTCATACTGACATTATATCAGTCATGTCTATGATATTAACGCTAACGAGTCGTTCTTCGACGCTCTCCATCGATTTCAATCCACCCATTCATTTAGATTGTGATTCTGAATATACTTTGGCTTTGCTCAGTTTCCATTCGTACAACAGTATACCCAACATTGAAGAAGGTACGTAATTCTACTTCCATGAAAACGATGACAGAACTAAACAAAAAAGCATCGATATCCCTGTTATCGTTGTTGTTGTTATGAAATTGAAGGATCAATAAACGAATACATCTCACCTGAAACGTTCAAGGAAAACCCTGATGATTTTTTCTATCTAAAACCGGATAATAATACGCTGAAAAGTGAAATATTCTGTCTGAAACACTCGATTGATTTCCGACCTGCGAATAGCTTGGCTCACATACCGGGGTTTTTATCTACTCTTCTCAAATCAAGCAAACATTACGAATCTAATCTATCTGTGGATATCATTGAAGTACGCACCATTCACATAGATAGCAACATTACGTTTGGAGCCTTCTACAACGACACACCGACTCATACGATATACGAATTTGCTGTTGGTGTTGATCCTGGGTATGCAATTGACGAAACACCTAATCACTCCATTTACCTACCTATTGCACATAGAGACGAAATTAACAATATTACGCTGCGAGTGCTCGACCAACATTCTAGGCTCATTAATTTCCGAAACGAAGAAAAAATTCGTTTGGAATTGATGCGGAAGTATGGTGCTGACTATCTATAAAAATAATTCACCTCTGTACCCCAAATCAGTCTTCACGAAGACCTTCACAGTCGACAACTATTGACAACGGAAAATAAATTGTTTCTGGAATCTCTTGGTTATCATCTTGTTCAATCAAGTGTTCAACATTTTCCGAACACCGCAAATCGATGAGTCCATACAAAAGGTAGAGTGGCGTACCTACTATCCCTATGTCAAGTCTTTTCGCAACAACGATGTTATTGAAATCAACATCAATTAATCTGATGCCTACGATGCTTTGTACGATAGTCTGCTGTTCATTAGTGGAAAAGTTGAGAAGACCAAAGGGGACGGTAAGGTGTCATTCGTAAACAATGCTGGTGCTTTCATATTCCAATCTGCTAGTTATGAACAGAGTGGTAAGGAATTGGAAGCAGATTGTGAACTTGGAATTGTTAGTACTGTTAGAGGCTTTCTTATCTACACCGACGAAGATATCAAACACATGGCCACCTCCGGTTGGACTTTTCCCAACAATACAGGCGTCATCAACACAACTCATCTAACATTCAACATGCTCATACCCATCAACGCACGGAATACGGTCGAAAACACACGCAAAACAAGCGCACGAAAAACGGTCGTAAACGCACGTGAACCGGTCGAAAACGCAAGAAAAACGATCGAAAACGCACGTAAAACGATCAAAAACGCACGCAAAACGGTTGAAACTTATGCAAAACAACGTATTCTGAAATGTCATTGTCAATATTTCGCTCCCCCATTGTCCTCACGTTGAGTCTACAACGCGTAACCTCTTGACACTTTTGGGTGTCATCTTTCTCTCGATGATGCTTACTTGGTTAACAAAGATACGAGAATTATTACCCTTTTGGCATGTTGGAATGCTAGACTTCTGGTAAACTGACATGTTTTTTCTTAAATGGTTCATTTTGACGCACCCTGTACACTTCGACGCCATGTTTTCTCCTTTAAATGATGTATTCCGAAACATCCCGTACACAGTCGTATTCCTAACCCTCCATTTTCAAACCGGCAACGCTACATTACCCCATAAACAATGATTTATTGTACAAGCGGCAACGCCGAACCTGCCATGCTGGCATTGACAGCGTATAACCTCGATACCATCTCCATCTCTCTTTGTCTCGATTACGTCACACGCGTCTCTCGCTCTTACACACACATACACATATTTACATGAAATATTAATTATTTCCCAAATTTGAGTATTTGGCAACGCTACATTGCCCCATACACAACGATTCATTTGTACAACCGGCAACACCTGCTTGCGCTAGCTACCGGTTAAACCTCGATACCATCTCCATCTCTCTTTGCATCGATTACGTCACACGCATCTCTCGCTCTAACACACACATACACATCTTTACATGAAATATTAATTATTTCCCAAATCTAAGTATATTTTTCTATCTTTAACATGATAATGATGATTACAGTCTACGGAAATAAAAAAAATGCTGTCAAGTATAATAAATGAGTCAATTTCGATCCCGACAAAACTTAAGCTATAAATACCCAACATTCGCAGTTACTTTCAATATCTCACGCTAGTGTAGAGGCTAAGGACAATGTCTACCACGCGGACGAAACAGGTTCGAATCTCATAACTATAAACTTTTTTAATTAGAATCACGTGACTGGAACGTGACAAGGGGGGCCGAGGGGTGAGGCGGAGTCGCAAGAGGGGCCAATTGGTGATGCGGAGTACTGTGGGGGCCGAGTTCCATGCTTGAATCGCTATTATACTCGTTCCATACTGCGTTGATGACGTCACACGTTTCCCCCACTCCTGTTGGAACCAAAAATTGCAAAAAGTTTAGCCCCGCAAGAAAATACATGAGATTTTGTGCCCGGAACAAGTTTGTTCATCTACTATCTGTATTTCGAAAACGAATCATTCTTCGTTGAACATTTTATGGAGAAGAGTTGTTTATTTTGACGAGATCCACCACATACTTAGTTTTCGTAATGTTCTCAGAAACTTCACTTAGCGCCCTAGGAGCTGAGTAATATGAATCGATATAGAAAATTGTAAATAATTCGAAAACTTCCTCCAGCGTTGTTGAGGAAGTGTACCTTCTTTACTTGGAAAAGGTGTGGGAATCAGGTTTTTTCATGAAAGGTATCAGAAGTTTACTGTCAAAAAATTTAGGGCAATTTGAAATAAATAATGAGAGCGTACGCAGCGCTCTCTAGATGTTACATGAAAGTTAATGCGAAATTATGATTTCCCATGTCAAAAAAACCTCGGGTACCAATTTCGTACAAATAACTAATTTTTTGCAAGAGTTATTTTCAAAGAGCGAACAAAAAAATTCAATTTCAACACATTGTATCTCCGAAACGAAGCATTTTCAGACACAAGTTCATTCAGACTTTTTTTCTTAAAATTGTTTCAGGAATACGTCTCTTGGAAATTTTAATGTACACATGTTACACCCTACATATACTATTGCAATATTTGCTAAAAAATACCTGCACAAATTTTCTGCAAATAATCAATACATTTGCAATATGGTAAAAAGAGGAAGTAGCATCTACGCATTCCACCACATAGAACAAGTCTATTCGAGAAAGGTCCGTACTATAACTGTATAAAAATTTATAATGCACTGCCTCTACATTTCAAAGAAATCAATACCATGAGTATCTTCAAACGAACTTTGAAGGACTATCTGATTGAAATTCCCCTATATTCACTTGACGTATTTTGCAATGTTTGTAAAAAATAATGCATGAGTTGTATATGCATACTTTCTTCTATTTTGTAACAGCCACAAATGAACGTGCTCTAAGTGATGATATATATTTTCACATTTTGATGTCATTTTAAGTGTTTACTTATTTATTTATATTTGTGTTTGTAAATTGTTATTTTGTATTTGACGTTGCTGATGTTTCATAAGAAACCCATATCAATAAATATATTAATATTATTATTATAACTATCTTCATCATTTTTTTCACCGTAGTGTTCGCTGGTCAGGCCCTATTCCCCGAAGCCCCGACACATTTTGGAGGGCGCCCCAGCATTATCAACCAATGACCACTCCCCACACCGTGGGGTAAGTGATCATTGGGTCCGAGAATTATGTGCTTTGAGCGAGCGCAGTGACTCAAGAGCCTTTTGCATCTGTGTGGCTAAGATTCATGCCTAAGTGCGGCAAAGCGGTATGATTTTAAGATTCGAGAGTGGAGGGGGCATCATTCCACCAATGACACCAATAATCAGAAGAACCATCTTGACAGTGTGATCTGGATAGAGTCTGCGGAGTTCGAACAGAAAATTTCGATATTTTATCCGTTTTTCCTCCTCTTTTCTGACGATATTTGTCTCGCCAGGAGCTGAAAACTTCACGACAAATATCGTTTTGCTCTGTTGGTCGAGAAGGACCACATCAGGTTTATCAGCTTATATGAGCCTGAAAGTGGGAAACGAATAGTTCCAATAAATTCAGCACTTCTCGTTCCCTACAACGGATTCAATATCCCCCGGAGCGTAGGGCAACACCGGTGTCTCGTCAATACCGTAAGAGTGCAGTAGAAGGTAATATAGCACTCTTAGGGCCGCGTTATGTCGATGGATATAGCCCGAGACCGCATATGCTGGACATGCTGATAGCAAGTGCATTAGGGTCTCGGGTGTCTCGTGGCAGGCCCTGCACCTTGTGTCAGGAACTTCTATACCCATCACGCGGCTGTGGTAGACTGAGGTGTTGAAGACATCATCTTGGCAAGCCATGATTAACCCCTCAGTCTCCGACTTCAGCCCACTCGACCTGAGGAAAGCAAACGTCAGGCGCTTTGATAAGCCAAGGTCTCCAATGTTATTGAAGAAGACCCCATGCATTGGCTTATTCTTGTGTTTACGTAGAAGTAAGGTGGTTTCTGCGGTTTTTATCTGAGCTTTCTGCTGAACGGGTTCCAACTCGGTGACAGTTTTGTGGTCACCTCGTTCAGTGTCGAAAATTATACCAAGTTCACCAGCTGCTCGGGTAGCTCCCCTTAAGAGAAATGCTCCAATTCCTGCTCTCTCATGGTCACGGACCATGCAAAGGAGGGGATCCGAACTCCTGACGACTTTACAGGCTGTATCCAGTAGCATTCTGTCATGTAGACACTCAAAAGTCCACGGCCTCCCTGTTGTCGGGGGAAGTACAACCGTGGAACAAACGATTTGGGATGCAAACTCCTATACAGATGTATCATTTTTCGGGTCTTTACGTCGGGCATATTTGTTGCAGCAACTTTGTTCTTCCCCGACAGTTTCGATATCCAGATCTGTCGAACTTTGTCCTGATACCTGCCGCGCAGAGAGTTTTTCACTGCTGTTACCTCTTGTGAGGTAACATATAATTGAAGTTAGATGATTTGACAGAAAAAAACGACAGGATTACCAAAATGCACACCAACCCCATGACTGACACGAAACAAATTCGTAAGTATCTGACTCTGGATACAGTACTACCAATTACTCCCAACTGAAGTAAATGGTTTTTTGACAGACTCAGCACTGAGCTCAAACGTAACACTATCTGTTGCTTGGGGAACCTGGAGAAATTAGTTCCAATTTTGAGATGAGGTTGTTAATATTGCTGAGGTTGATGAGCTCAGTCTTTTTGTTCATGTTATTGGTATTCCTTTTGATAAAGAACACTTCTTCAAACAACCGTTTTTATAAGTTGCTTTCAGTACACAAAACTTTAAAAAACTTTAACTTCGGTGTAGTTCATTGTGTGTTTAGTGCCGATGAAATGCTCTGCAAGTGCACAGGTAGTTTTGTTTGTGATACAATCACTTCTGTGTGACGTTAAGCGTCTAGATGAAATTCTAGATGTTTGTCTAATATATTCATATCACATTATAACAAGGAATTTCATATACTACATTTGACTTTTCTAAAATTTTCAAAGGAGTTTCAATTTTGGAAAAAAACTATTAGTAGTAGTAACGATGCATTGGGTAAATTTAATATGTTCACTCTTGAAAACGTAAGGAGTTAAAGACTAAATATGGTACTGTGCTACAAAATAATGTATTTGGAGGTATCTCTCCACTATTTGAAATATTTAAACTATTATTTTGATTGTTATTGTTCACGGAATTATAAATTGTTTGGAAAAGTATTTGCGACTATGGATGTAAAGCTGAAAATTTATTTATTCAAAGGTGATATGCAATTCGTTAATATATTCGTCTTCAAAAAGTGGATGTGTTAGATTGATCACCCTGTTCTTCATGGTTAGGACTGAGTTTATTTTCATCTTCGTTGGATGATGAGAGTGGTAGTTCAGTAACCTATTACTGGCACATGGTTTCTTATACCATTTTGTACGTAGGACGACATTATCTGGATCTTCGCATACACGCATATCTGGTAATGGTAAACTGTTGTTACTTTCTCCCTCAGCTGTGAATTTTTAATGTTCGTTGAAACTGTTAAAACTTGTTAACGTTTTTCCAGTTCTCCCCCGAGAAATATATAGGTTCAAATCATCCACGTATCGTTTGATGAAAGGAGTATTAAAAGGGATTCTATCTTTTACATTCAAAGTTATGTCGTCCAAAACAAAATTTACGAAAATGGGTAAATGGTTGAACCCATTGAGGTACCAAAGAATTGTTTATAAAAAGTGTCCTGAAAAACTAGGACGTTGGAGTCACAAATGTATTCTGAAATAGATATAAAATTTCATAATTTTGTACAATTTTACAATTTTGTTGCAATGTTTGAAATTTTTTGTAGATGTCTTGATAAAGAGAATAAACATTTTCGAAAGCTCGACCATATAACAAAGAGTTTTCTTTGGACAACAGCCCAATAATTTTGACTGCATCCCCAACAATATTCCACATTGATATATATATATTCTATATATATCAATATGCGGGCGCTTTCGACAGCTGGTCGTGCTGTCATCTTCTAGGCACTCTTCTATCTGAACGTGTTATCCTGTTGTGTGTCTTTTTGTACGGTCCTGTATTGAGGCGTTCGGACCGTATAAAAAAAACACAACAGGATAACACGTTCAGTGAATCAAATAGTTCTAATGAGTGTCTCACCATAAGATATTGTCATTTAGCAAAAGACAAAATTGGACCTCATTTGGTATGAAAACCCGTTCACCGCATATATTTCAGTTCAATTGTTGGGCGTGCAAAGTGAGACCCGGAAATGTCGCAACATAGTGCTGTCCTCTCTTTGTTAGTATATGAGTTCACGAATTCAGAAATACAAACTTTTGTTTTAATTAGTCTGCGCTTTGAGTTTAGATTCGTGTTAAATGGACATACTTTTTGTAAAATTAAGTGGTTAGGCTCATTCGATCCGGAATATTGTATATATCATTGTGAAAAAAAAGTAAATTAGTTCATAAAAAATCAAAGACCCTAGAAAGCAGTGTTTCGTTTTGTTTTTTTATAGTTCGTAATCTATAAATATTTTTGAATTTTGAAAAATTCCTCCTTGAAGAGGAGGAAATTTACTAGAAAAGAGTTTCAACTTCCGAAACGGTTTCTCCGTTATTTATGATTTTGATTTAACGCTGAAAATAGCCGCCCGCGCGCCACTTTAAGGTTGCGCGCATGGCCTCTAAGTGAGTACGTAACTTGAAAATAATTTTTTGAGGTACTTAAAGTAAACAGAAAATTTTTAAATATTTATGATATGATCTAAACACCATAAAGAACTAATTCCCGTAGGAATTTTTCATCAAAGTTAATTTTTCAATAATCCAGACAATTGTTAATTAACAAAATTTTCTATAACTTTCTTTATCGTTCATAGTAAAATAAATATTTGAATACTTACCGTAAATTTTTTTCGCTTTGTGGATCCCTTCTTAAATACATACAAAAAAATTGCTTGATAAAAGTTCGGAAAATTTCAATACTTCGTTTATAATAATTTTTTGAAGTAAACAAAAAAAAGTGACGTATTCGACAGTTTTGCGTGCGACCGTTTTGCGTGCGTTTCCAACCGTTTCACGTGCTTTTATTCGTTATTGTTTCGTCGTTATTGTGTTTTTTTTTGGTATTTCAATATGACAGTCATTTATCAATTAACGTGTTTCGTTAATCAAGTAAGCAAAGAGTGAATTTAATGGTAAACTCCGTAACACACTACCGACACATACTTAACGTCAGTAGATAAAAGCGTTCCGCAGCTGAGTTTTGTCTTTCTGTTACAGATATTCGAAAAATTCGAAGAAATTCAAACATTTTGCCGCTCTCCGCTGACTTGGTCCACTATATCTTCTATTTTTTGGGGTTTCACCTTCTGCTTCAATAAGTTTGTTAGGACACCAATATCTCTTGGAACAATCATATTGCTGGAATGAATGAAATTGCAGGCATCATTCGATACCTAACAGAGCCTACCAGAACTTATAGTTACCGTAAAATCTCCGTTGGTATCTTCTGATCATTTCAGTCTTGAGTGGTTGAATTACGTCAAATGCGACGATCCGACTATTATTAACGAAGGTTCAGTGCTCTTTTGGTTGTCTCTTTGTTTTTTCTTTGTTGATAGATTCAACATATCCCCTTTCATTGAATATGCTGCACGTTGTGATTCAACTATTATCAACAAAGATGTGGCTTGGTGCTTTCTTGACATGTTGCTCCATCTATATTTTTTCTCCGTCGATGAATTCTGCATTCATTTTCATTTCATTTGATGTGCTGCACGTTGAGAACAAATTATTATTAACGAAAATACGGCTCAGTGCCCTTCTGACGTTAGTCTTTGTTTTTTTCTCTATCGTAATTCTGCATTCATTTTTTTTTCTATTCTGAATAATTCTGCATTCATTTTCTTTCATTTAATGTGCTGCACGATGAAATCCAACTATCATGAACGAAATTGTGAATTGGTGCCTTTCTAACATGTTGCGTCATCTTTGTATTCTCTCGTCGATGAATTCTGCATTTCTCACCCTTACATTTGACGTGCTTTACGCGATAATTCGATTATCATTAGCGAACTTAGTGCCCTTCTGACAGTTGCGCCATTTTTTTTTGTCTGATAACTTTTTTATTTCCACAAATCATCACAAATTTTCTACCACGCTACCACCTCTCACGTCACTTTCAAAGTTTTAATGTTTCATCATTATTCTTATCATTATTCGACCCACATTCCCCAGCTCAATTTCATCTAACACAATTAATCGACCGATATTTGATTCTTCCATTCTGATTGGCTGACCGATACCACTCTGTAACAGGAGTTAGGCTGATTGTTCCACAAGGTTTCCTTCCAGAGTCTGTAAATTCGCAAAACGAACCTTCCTTCACACGACAAAGTACGGAATTTAGTCATCTCCTGATGATGCTTACTTGGTTATCCAAACGCGTTAAGTGATAAATGACAGTCATATTGAAATACGAAAAAAAAACGACAATAACGACGGAAAGATAACTAATCAAGGCACGTAAAACGGTTGGAAACGCACGCAAAACAGTCGCACGCAAAACTGTCGAATACTTCACTTTCCCTATTCCGAACGTTAACTCCACAATACTACTCACATTGTAAAACGTTCAATTAATTTCTGTATATAGGCAATTATCGTAGAATAATACGATTTTCCCCCACACTACGACAAAATTTTCAACATGTGTGTACTATTATTTCTCCAAACTGAAACTCACTTTTCAAATGTAATTGATAAATCAACAGCAAACGTGTTATGATTTCGATATATTTTGAGGTAATAATATTTAATATTGAAAGAATAGTCACGAAAAAAATTATTTGCATTATATTCCGAAAGCTTTGGAACCTTTTCTGACGAGTGATCATTGAACTCTGAATCAATTTCTCATTACCTATTGATGATCTTGACCTCCCCAATGTTTATAAACATTCATATTATGCTGAAGTTGTAACTTTGCCCCTGGTCACCGTACTACGACAAAATGCTTGATGTGCATTCATGCAATTTCATTTGAAGAATATATATTCCTATATATTATATTCGTATCAATTTTGATGACTATGAACTTGGAATAACGAAAGATGGAATTGTGAATACTGACTGTTTTTGTTTCAGATTATCGAAGTTGAGGTTAAAACATCTTTCAATTCATGTATTCACTTGAATAGATTTGAATTATTTAATGACGATTTTTCATATTTGTCTGTATCGTGACTTTGTTATGTTTATATGTTCAAGAACTCATCTCACTCTCTGTTACAATGGACTCGTCATCATACCTAATGACATTGATTTGTCATACAAATGAAACTCAGGTTAACTACACATAATAGACTCGTCCGGCTGTTGATGTTGAGATGATTTTGCCTGATACTGCATACGTTGATGTATTATTCTAAAATAAATTCGATTTTCAATACAAAGATGGTCCACAAAATATTCATGCCAACAGAGAGGGTAATGTCTTTCATGAAGTGATAGCTACACTTATAATAAAAATAAAGAAATAACTGTCATTCAAAAAAACGAATTTCAAACACATATTCTGCACGCACTAAACGAAGAAAAAATATTGTATGAAAACATTACTTTATGCGGATAATATCTATGAATGAGAATTTTAAGTGTAACGAAAAATATTGTATACAACCACAAACTCTTTGCATATTAAACGGAGAAAAAATTGGAAACAGTACTAACCTTAATTTCGCACAATTCCAAATGAAACGACACGATTCGGTTTTACAATGTCCATCAACCCTTTGAACACAATAGCGTATTTTCCTGATGAAAATTCTTCTAAGTCACTTGGTGTGGCAAGAATTGATTACTTTATCTCCCAAAATCCAACAAGAACCGCCATCACCAAATTTACCTTTCACGA
>NW_027412533.1:18773052-18803934 GCF_025532065.1 Leptinotarsa decemlineata
AAAAAAAGAAGCAGTCTAGGAACTTTTTGGAGATGTGTCGATAAAATTCATTAATAGCTCATAAAAAAATGAACAAATAAACAAATAACCAACTAACAACAAATATCCGAATTCGCATTATTTACTGAGCTGTAAGCCTGAAAAGTTGAAAAAACCCGAGGAAATCGTTAATTTTTATAAACGAATGCCTAACACAATAAATTAACAATGACTGAAAAATATATGCAAGATGACATGTAAAAGCATTAAAGCATTAAAGTCAACAATTGGATCAGCTGCTGCAACTTTTGCAGCACGTATATTTTCAAAATTGAATAGATAATGGAAACATTTTTTTTCGGTATTTTTATGCTCGTGATTGTTTTTGTGATTTTTATAACTTAAAAAAAAATGAAGGTAAGTTGAGAATTTGTTAATAACAAATTGTTGAGTTAATAAACAATGGAATTGTTAATAATTTCTTTTTGTTATTTCAGAGAGAACTGTTGAATTATGATTTTACAAAAAAATGTCTAAACTAATAATTTAAAAAGTAGATATATAAAAAAACATTATTGATAATCAAATATTATTATTAAAATTATTAAATTATAATTGACAGTTCTCTATAAAGTTGTTAATTTTTTTTAAAATATTTCGTCCTTTTAGGACGAAACTGCAGTAACGTTAGTTACAAATAAAAGTGGTAAAAAACATAGAAAATTTCAATTCTCATTTCTTCATTATGATTTCCTACCACGTATTAGTAACGGGTACATTCATGAATTCATTTATTAATCAACAATGAAACGAAAGTAATACAAACTATGAAACAACAACAAAAATTAATTGGCGCTCCGGGGCGACTTGATTGAATCCCGTGGCGCATTTGCTTTTTCAATTGCAGGAAAATCCGGAAAAACCTGCAGTACCACATCATCTGGAGATTTCGATCTGCTAACATCATCTGAAGATCTTGATCTGCCAATATCCTCTCTTTCATAAAATAAAATGTAGGCTTCAATAAATTCGGAATATCGCCACAATATTTAGTGACATAACTGTCGTCAAACTCAAACCAGTCCGTTTCGTCTTTGGCCAATGCGTAATAATGACCAGATTAAACACCAGATCCACAGTGGACAATGACTACATGAAGATTATGAAAGTGGTCTCCTAGATTGAAGTTTTCATTTATTTGGTAAGAGTTTGGAGCTTCCACCAGATGTTGAGTCATGTTTGAAGAGCAACACGTATAAAAACAACAAGTATAGTTGGTGCCTCAGCTATACTTGTTTTATAATTCTCAATCAGTCTGGCGCATATTCGGCAATACAGTTGATCTCATCATCAGTTTAAAGTTCTATTTTCAGATGATTCAACAGTAAGCTTTGCACGGACTGGTTATTAGTCATATCGGGAAACGCTGCTTGGAGTTCCAGAAAGTCACATACGTTTTTTGCTACCTCTTGAATATGTAACGTAACATGTACGTAATCTTAATTCGGTTTGTTTGAATGCGTTTGCCAAATAAACGAGTTTGAGTGATGAAAACTAGAAATTATCAGATCAAATTTGGAAAGATTATTTATTTCACCAAATCGGATGTTTTTGACAAAACAAGTTCAATTGAGAACTATAGGAGTGTGTTGATTCAACTGGCCAGAATAAACCAGTGTTATTGATCAAAATATGAAAAACGTCACATTTTGATACATGAAAAAATAATCATATTGATTTTGGTTTGTCATTTTTCAACATTTGATCAATTACATCGCTTTTTTCGTTTTCAATCACTGATTGATTATTGAAAGTGTAAATATCTCCAGTGATTTTTTTTTGTTGATGTAGCTCACAGTTTATTCAAATTGCTCGAGAAAGTTATGACAAGCATAAAAATTTATTTTCATTGATGCATAACAAGAACATATGATCATACCAGGCCTGGTTTTAGTGAAACAGATTACCAGAAATAAACAGAGAGAATAGAGAAAATCAAAGTGTTAGAAAATGGTGAAGAGTTAGACCTGAAGATATTGCATGCAAAATGTGAGAGCCTAAGTTTGAACCCAAGTGCAGTTTTCGATTTTCTAACTTAGCCACTTCCGAGAGTTTTTCAATCGATTTATTTGGTCATCCCTGAGGCTGTACCCTACTAAAAAAGTCTTCCACTCAGATTTTCCCAATGTAAACACACCATTCTGTCTTCAGCAGTTTTTAGTACACATAAAAACATTCAAGAACTGCGAAATATGAAAATGGAAAAGCCTTGAATATGATGGAATCGTATCCCAACTCTCACCCTACACAAAAGTCTTCGCAATGCGACATGAATGATGTCTTTACTCCAACACACAATTTGACGATCTTCTGAAAAATACATATAATTCATTTCATTTGAGGTACTCGCATCCTCACACAAATGCAAATGAAGTCCTCGCATCGTCACACAAATTAGGTCTTCAATACAAAATGTGATGTTATTTGAAATATTCCACTTGCTTTTTAATATATTCAGAGTCCTCATATCTACACACATCTATGAAGATGTCCTCGTATCGACAAACAAATTGAGTCCTCTCAAAGGCAGATATCTCACTGGCATTTGTGTGAATTTTTTGAATTTGTGTGTCTTCGGAGGATATGCAGAGTGTGTTCTGTGTGTAGGAGTGTGTTCATCAATCGATTGTTGCACGCCTAGCGGTGTGTTTGGTGAACTAAGTGTTCGTAGTAACATGGTCTTATGAGGACATCGTCTTTTTTTGATTTATAGGTACATCTGAGGTCGTAATGATACGTAGAATACTAAAATGAAGTCAAAAGGTTGCGAGGACGGGGTGTGTGTCCTCGCATGATAAACTGTCCTCACATGACCTATCTGGTACGGACGAAAGTGCATGGCTACGAATGCTCACTCAATTTGATTATTCAATGAGATATCGTGGTTATGAGTATTTTGACATTGATTTTTGTTCGTTTGTTTCTCCATATATTACTCCATATATTACATGTTCTTTCGGTATCTAGAATTTATGTATAGCATTGAGTTCTAGACCCAAAAATATTGCTGCCTACTTTTTTGAGGTAGCTCTGACCGGAATCGTATGACCATATAATGATACAAAGTTCAATTTGTTGAAACAGTGGCTACAAAAATCGATTGAAAAAGTAGTTCCGTTTTTAAAAAAATAAAGAAATATAATGAACGAAGCCTGGCATTGCGAACTGATTTTTCAAGGGCAAAACACAAGTACTACAAGAAATTCCTTGAGGAGTTCTAAGAGCGGTGCCTGTGCGAAAGTAGCGATTCACATTGGATTTGTATCGCTGTTGATTTGAAGCATTTGGAAAAACGTTCTCAGGAAGTTTATTCCACAAGAACGCAGTTCTTGTTCTCAGTTTTCAAACAGTGAAGTTAGAATTGTACTGAGTTGAACCTGAAAACAATGAGCAGCCGCAGTCCGTCGCGTTTTTCTGATATGTACCGCTCTTGGTGTAATCAAATGTGTCAAGTAGTTACTTGAATATTTCCCGTGAAAGTATTAATAGAAGAGAGACAAATCCCCAACCTTTCTTCGATGATGTTTTCGACTATCAAGGTAGCAAGTGATGTTCGTGTCTCCAATCAGGCGGATGGCTAAAAAGAGACAAACTATTAAATACAATGAAATTTTCAATGACATAAAAAATAAAAATATCATTCAAACTCAATATACTCAAATGTAATTCAAAATCAGATATTAAAACTTAGGAAAATTGGATATAAAATTCATCAGATATCATTATACTAGAAGATATAAAACATTTTCTCGCCTTAGGATTCAATTTCAGCTTACCACCAACTACCAAAGAGGTGAATATACCAAATTTACTCTCAGATATTGAAAACTTGATAACTGTGTTTTGTGATAGCAAAAAGAATCTTTCTAGAGCGGAGGTAACAAATATTGTAACCAACTTTTTCCAAAAACCTCATGATAAAGAAAATCATCTCAATTTCCTATTTGAAAAAACAAAAACATTTTTGAAGAATCATCAAGAATTGATACTCACAAGATCTGATGAAAAAAAAAACGTGACAGTTATTATGAAGAAATCTGAATATATTGAGAAAGCTCTTGAGATTATTAATGATAGTAAGTATTATGTTAAACTCAATAAAATCATTACGGATTTGAAAAATTCCAAAATGATATCGGAAGATGAATCAAAAATGTAAATGGTTTATAATTCTATATTACCCAAATATTATGGACTCCCTACATAAACCTGATTTTGAGCTGAGACCCATTATTTCTTCCATTGATGCTCGAAATAGCAAAATTGCTCAAATGATCACCAAAATTCTCACGGATGCTTATAATTATAGAAATGAATTGTATATTGAAGATTCTTTCGATTTTTCCAATTTTATAAATGATAAATCATTACCTCCAGGTTATATTCTGATCAGCCTTGATGTGATTTCACTTTTTAGCAATATACCTATGAATCTAGTGGAGAAAAGTGTTATCAGAAGATGGCATGATATAAATAAAAAATGTTCAATAAACCAAAAAATATTTATTGAAATAATTGGTTACATCTTCAACTAACAACAAGTTATTTCTCTTTCGAAGGTAAATACTATAAACAAATTCTTGGTACACCAATGGAAGCTACTATTTCTCCAATTATAGCTCAATACGTAATGGACGATCTTTTTGAGAACATAATTCCCAAATTGAGTTTTGAAATTCCTTTTTTGAAGAAATATGTTGACGATTTCATCTGTGCAATACCTTATGACGAATCTAATGAAATTTTTCATGTTGTCAATAGATATGATAAAAAGTTACAATTCATTATCGAAATAGAAAATAATCAGACCCTTCCTTTTCTTGATACAAGACTTATCCGCAAAACTGATAATTTTTTGATTACTGATTGGTATGTAGAACCTACTAATTCGAGAAGATATATCAATTACTATTCCTCTCATAAAAAATCAGTTGAAATACATTTAATACTCTGTTTGAAAAAAAGAATAGAAAAATTAGTACACCCTTCCCTCAAGCAAAAATATCTTCTTAGAGATATATTGATCGAAAATTCTTATCCTAGAAAACTTCTTAATGAAATAATTTTCAATACTGGCAGTAATACAAATTCCGATGTAATCAACAAAAATGTATGTTGATGATAGTTCACCTATCAATATTTCTCATAAATCTTACCTAACCTTGGAAATTCATCTTCAAATATCATAAAACTTTTTCATAAAGAACAAAATATCAAAATATGCCAAAAAAATATTAAAACTATAAAGAATTTGAATACTGAATTGAAGGATAAAACAGATTCTACAAAAAAGTCAAATGTAATTTATAACATTCCTTGTAACAATTGTAACTTGAATTATATAGGAACAAGATCTAGAATTCTTAATGATAAAATAATTTCACATAAAAGTGATATGAAGCTTAATAAGGAATCATGTGCATTAGCACAACATTCCATAGAAACAGGACAAATTACACTAGTTTTACATACAGAAGAAAATATTTTCAAACGCCTTTTTCTTGAAATAGTTGGAATTAATAAGTCTTCTGATTGTATGAATAAGAAAACTGGTATTAATAATCTCAGCAGCATATACCGTAACTTACTGAAACTACATCAGAAACAGTCAAAAATTATAAAATCATCATACCCATTGAGAAATGACATTTATGTGAAGGTATGACATTTGTCAAATCCACAAAAAATCCTATACATGTTCAATTTTTTCGTCATTTTATATGTTCAATAATTGCTTAAGTAGAACAGAGTATGAATTTTAAATGATTTTAATAAAAAATACACTATTACATGTAGGTCCTGATGAGCTTCCAATAGAGCGAAGCGAAAAGTAGACAGAGTCTATTGTCTATATATATATATATTATATATTTATATATATATATAGATATATATATATATATATTCTGTATTATATATATATAGAAACAGAAGTTAATATCACATAGCATATAAAGTGGCAAATATATTTATTTATATTTATATCTTTTGTAAAAGTGTATATATATATATATATATAAATATATATATATATATATTTATTTATATGCTATGTATATTATATATTTATATATATATATATATTTATATTTGTATATATATATATATATATATATATATATATATATATATATATATATATATATATATATATAATCTAGAAAGGTTAATGCAGTCAAGATGCTGGAATATAATTTCATGAAAATCAAAAAATGAATAGATAAGTACTCTTTGATCATTCTATATTGATTTCAATTCAAGAGCCATCGGTAGACAGCTGTTTCAGCCTATTGGGCATCGTCAGTACCAGGCAGGCGGTCCTCGATTGAAGGCAAAATGAGAAAAAACCAAGAAAGTACTTGATAAAAATAGCTGCGTAAACGCAAGCGAAATATAAGTGGAACCACCTATTGGTGTGACACCCAAGTCAACTTGCTAAGTTGACTTGCTATATTTCCGAACAAATCGAGATCCTTCTAAGATTTAAAACATACAAGTAGAGATCCATTTTTCAGGGCGAGATCCGATTTCGGATCTCGTCTGTATCCCTGTGTATATAGAGTTCATCGGGTGTAGGAAGGGTGGAGAAAGGCATGATTGAATTTTTATTGGGATCTCACATTGGACCCATTTCATGCAATTTTATACTTCAGAAGTTCCTCGATGTTGCCTACAGAGGGTGTGGCAGTAACATACACCGGTATAAGCTCAATATGCATTTTACGGTAAACCTGAGATCTGGTAAATTTGGCGTTATTGTGAATCTCGTATCACCTTGCATTCCTCAAGACATGTTAACATTACATCCTAATCTTTTGTGTTCATTATAATTTGTTTCGCAAGTGTGCTTTTGCTAAATGGTGAAATATGTCATTAAACGTTGTTGAACGAGAATGCTGAAAAGGACATGACTCTTGATACATGCAATTCTGTAGGTCGTCAGATTTTCTAAATTTTTAGAGACATTTTAGTGATCAAGAAAAGCAATTTTGGTTCGTAGAAGTTTTTTGTAACTGGACATGGCGAGCCACAAAGAGCATTGAATGTCTAATATATATCAAGAAATTTGTCTACACATGCGTACTTTCTGTTGATTTCTGGATTTTATTTTCTTCAGACAAATCTGATCGAACTTTCTAGAAGAAATATTTCGTTCGTGTGTCTACAGGGTTGGCCAAAAAAGTTATTGAATGTCGGTCACCTCTTATGGGAAATTCTGTCTATGTTCCTGTGGATTGTTTATTGAATTATCGGCATGATTTTCTGTGCAATTGACAGAATTTTTGTTCAGAATGTATTCCTCGTTGGTAAAATTTGTATGCACATTCAGGGTGTCCCACAATATAAGGGACAAACTCTGGTGGTAGAATATTCACTTTATTTTAGGGCTAAAAGTTCCAATAAACATATACCCTAAGATGATTAATAACCGAGTTACTGGGTGTTGAAAGTGACAAAAAATATATATTTTCCAGATTAACTCCATAACGGCTCAACTTCTCTCAATGAAATTTGGTATGTCACATGACAGCATTCAGTTCCAAATTTCAATGCAAATCATGTGTTCGTAACTTTAAACAGGAGCGTACGGCAGGTGGGTGCCCCTAATCGCCCCTCCCCAAATTTCACGCCACTGGATTGATATCGATTTCGTCTTCTTCTTCTTAATCCCGAATATTTCCTACACAGAAAGGAATGAGTTTCGTTTCACAAAT
Organism: Leptinotarsa decemlineata; assembly: GCF_025532065.1. Classification (NCBI taxonomy): domain Eukaryota; kingdom Metazoa; phylum Arthropoda; class Insecta; order Coleoptera; family Chrysomelidae; genus Leptinotarsa; species Leptinotarsa decemlineata. The sequence goes on from NW_027412533.1 coordinate 18,780,807, forward strand.
AACAACGCTTTTCAAGATATTTTAAGTTGAATAAGTGCGTGCGTATTAAAATCTCCTGATTTTTGAAAGGAATGTGTAGGTAACTATTTATAACATTATAACCAACAGATTTCGTATCTTGCAATGAGTATGACTTTGAGTATTTAGAAAATTGTTGGCATTTCTGAGGGATTTTGTTTACAAAAATTTCCCGATATAGGAAAACTTACATAGCAACTAATGAGTATCCATACGCATACACTTATTCAACTTCAAATATCTGGAAATTCTTATATTTTTATACCAGTGAGAAGGTGGCCATGTGTTTTCATCCATGTGTTTGGTGAAAGAGAGGCGAGCGCGCTATTCCGCCATAGGTCGTTTCACCGCAATTATTCACATGGCTAGCCATGGAAATTTTTACATTGATAGACTCATTGCTGGAAACGAACTGATGTGATTGGAAATGATTCGAATGATGATGAACATCCTTTTTTTTATGAAATGAACCGCATTTTATTGAAATTGTACAAACAACTGATAATAATAGAAGCAGGAAAATAATTCCAAAAGGAAATTCGTTGCCAGGAATATTTTTTCTGTCAATTAATTAAATACACCCCCGACTCCCCTAATTCAATTTTCATAAAAAAAATCATAACTCCTTGCAGAAACACATTGCTCGGAATTTTTTTCCATGAAACCATCGAATTTGGCATGCTTATCAACCCCAGAAATGTCGTTGATTTTGTCTCACAAAAATACACCCCCTTCTACCCTCAACTCAATTTCCATTAAAAAAAATCATAACTCCTTGCAGAAACACATTGCTGGAAATATTTTCTCATGGAACCGTCGAATTTAGCATGCCTATTAACCCCAGAAGAGTCGCTGATTTGATCTCGCGAAAGAACACCCCTAACTATCCTTAACTCACATTTCATAAAAAAATATCATAAGTCCTTGAACACATTGCTGGGAGTATTTTTTCATGAAACCATCGAATTTCGCAAGCTTGTTAACCCCAGAAGGGCCGCTGATTTAGTCTCGCGAAAGAACACCCCCGACTACCCTTAATCCAATTTTCATTAGAAAAAAAAAGCATAAGTCCTTGCAAAAACACATTTCTGGGAGTATTTTCTCAAGAAACCATCGAATTCAGCAAGCTTGTTAACCCCAGAAATGTCGCTGATTTTGTCTCACGAAAATACACCCCCTTTCACCCTTAATTCAATTTTAATTCAATTTGGTCGGTCGGTAGCCAAGAGGTTCGGCGTGGGTGCTTCGTTCACTCACTCGAATTGACTGCCGTGTTGGTCGGTGGTTCAAGCCCTAGTCTGAACGATCGATCTTCACTTGCTATCGTCCAACCCGTGTTAGGAATCCCACGTTAAAAGGTAAGACCTCGTTAATCCTTAGCTCGCACAAGTTTCGACTTCTGAGAGTTGTCGTTCGTAGGGGTGCGACAGCTGGTTAACGGAAAAACAGATTTTCTTTTTTTTTAAATCATAACTCCTTGCAGAAACACATTGCTGGGAATATTTTTTCATGAAACCATCGAATTTGGCATGCTTATCAACCCCAGAATGATCGCTGATTTGATCTCGCGAAAGAACACCCCCAACTACCCTTAATTCACTTTTCATTAAAAAAAAGCATAAGTCCTTGCAAAAACACATTGCTGGGAGTATTTTCTCAAGAAACTATCAAATTTAGCAAGCTCCTTAACCCCAGAAGAGTCGCTGATTTTGTCTCACGAAAATACACCCCCTTCTACCCTTATTCAATTATCATTAAAAAAATCATAACTCCTTGCAGAAACACATCAATTAAAATTGAATTAAGGGTAGTCGGAGGTGTTCTTTCGCGAGACTAAATCAGCGGCCCTTCTGGGGTTAACAAGCATGCCAAATTCGATGGTTTCATGAAAAATATTCCCAGCAATGTGTTTCTGCAAGGACTTATGATTTTTTTTAATAAAAATTGAATTGAGGGTAGGAGAGGGTGTATTTTCGTGAGACAAAATCAGCGACCCCTCTGGGGTTAACAAGCTTGCGAAATTCAATGGTTTCATGGAAAAATATTCCCAGCAATGTATTTCTGCAATGAGTTATGATTTTTTTAAAGAAAATTGAATTAAGGGTGGAAGGGGGTGTATTTTCGTGAGACAAAATCAGTGACCCTTCTGGGATTAACAAGCTTGCTAAATTCGATGGTTTCATGGAAAAATACTCCCAGCAATATGTTTTTGCAATGACTTATGATTTTTTTCAATGAAAATTGAATTAAGGGTGGTCGGGATGTTCTTTCGCGAGACTGAATCAGCGGCCCTTCTGGGGTTAACAAGCATGCCAAATTCGATGGTTTCATGAAAAAATATTTCCAGCAATGTGTTTCTGCAAGGAGTTATGATTTTTCCTAATGAAAATTGAATTAAGGGTAGTCGGGGGTGTATTTATTCAATTGACAGAAAAAAATATTCCAAGCAACGAATTTCCTTTCGGAATTATTTTTCTGTTTCTATTATTATCAGTTTTTTGTACAATTTCATAAAAAAAAAGGATTTTCATCATCATTTAAATCATTTCCAATCACAACAGTTCGTTTCCAGCAATGAGTCTATCAATGTAAAAATTTCCATGGCTAGCCATGTGAATAATTGCGGTGAAACGACCTATGGCGGAATAGCGCGCTCGCCTCTCTTTCACCAAACACATGGATGGAAACACTTGGCCACCTTCACACTGGTTATTTTCATTGGTGTTTGATATGTGTGCCAAATTTTAGATTATTCGGAGAATTGGATGTGGCTAAAAATTTTATTTCTCGATATTTTGTCCGTTTTTTCTTCTCTTTTCGGACGATACGATGTTCGTTTCGCCAGGAGATGAAAACTCTATGACGAACATCGTCTTACTTTGATGGTCGAGGACATCATTATTATTATTATTATTATTATTATTATTATTCATTCTCATCACGAAATTCTTGTATTGTCATTGGTTCTTGATATGTGTGCCAAATTTTATATTCTTCAGACGATTGGAAGTGGGTGAAAATTAACTTCCAAGATTTCATTACATTATTTGTTAGTTACAGGTGAACCAAATGAAAGCGTGTTAAAAAAAGAAATAATTTTTGCCACCTAGCATGGGTTGATAATGAGTAAGCACATCGTCGGCTAGAAGAGTGTTGTTCAACAGGAAAATAATAGCGTTAACTTTTATGAAATCAACAAAATGTGATTATATTACTGCAGTCATAATTAAACTTTTTCTTGAATGTTACAAATCCTTCTTTAGACACATTTCATATTATTGCTCGCGTTCTCTTGTAAAAGTAGAGTAGAAAGGTTAAGTCTTTTAGTCGATGGTGAAATGGTGATAATTCTCTATACTGTAACGGAGTAATAATATCCTTAGAGAAAAGGAATAACACAATTATAGAAACTATCTATTTCCTTATTTGTTTCCACTTATAATTCCACCAACTTTACTATATACTTTCCCCGCGTCATTTCGCAGTTGTCTTCAATATATCTTTAAATTCAATTGTGTGTTTGAGGGCAACTAAAATTGACCTCTTCCGATGCAAACTAATGTCTAGCACGTGGTCTTTTTTTCAAGCACCTGCTAAGGGTTCGCATTTCAGCGCCAAATTCAACAATGGCTGCGCACTACCGACGGATCTCACGTTGGTGTGAGTTTACAGAACATACAAATCTAATACAACACGTGGATAACTCTTTCTATGGATCTCGTTTTAAACAAAAACCCAAAATTCAAAATTGTTTCCCCTCCTCTAGAGGTTTGATGAGTCATTATAATGCTACTAATTATAAATATACTTCAGAATTTACACTCGAAAGTTCTCGGGTTGTCTTAATTTTAATAAGATCTCATCTTGTAATAAAGTATATATATATATATATATATATATATATATATATATATATATATATATATATATATATATATATATATATAGCTACTCAAACCATTTGAGTAGAAAAGGTCTTTGGTTTTCATGATACTTGGATTCATCATTCCGATTTTTGCAAAAGATATTAAGTTTTCAATGTCTTGTAGAATAGAGTTGATAATTTCGAACATATTAATTAGTTGATTCATTATGTCTTTAATGAAATTTGAATTTTCTCGATGAACTTAATTTTTAACTATTTCAGAAATTTGATTGATTTTTATTTCAATCAATTTCTCGTTATGGTTCATGTACTGAAATGGTATTGTTGAATTTATCAATTAGAGAGATAGCGAGATAATTCTGCCTTATGATGTTAGATGACAATTTATTTTGATGTTTCTTTAGTTCTTGAATAAGTTTTTCATAGCGTTCGCCATGGCTTGCATCTAAATTGCCACTAATCACTTCAAAAATCGATCCTAACCCATTAATTATTTCTCTTTTATTTCTCATCGGGTGAGGAATTAGTTCTATCAGCATATTTTCGACATTGGTCCCCATAAATAATTTTTAAGTAGTTGGAAGTATCTTTTTCAAATTCTGAATTTTTTGAGATGAAATTCACAAGATTTTCAGATTTCATTTCCAGTCTGTTGATTTCTGATATGATGGAACTCAAGTCATAGTAGTGTATGACATAGTAGTGTAGTATATTCTCTGACCTTTGCAGTTCCAAGTTTTACCAGAATTAACCCAGGATTGTTTTTGAACGTTATCTTATCTAGTGTCGCTAAGATTCCGGGAAATCTGCAATGATAAGCAAGTGTTGTCGAATGACGAATGACGTCTAAGTGGACGATTTACATTGTCTGTGTGTACCTTTGCATGTTTCGCAGTGGATATCACCTTTCTGCGTTTGTTAGTCGTTTTAATTTCCTCGGGTTTCAAGATTTCTTTTGTCTCAGATGTTTTTTAGTGTGAACTTTCTGTTTAGTTCCAAATATTGCCGGGCCGTCTCTATTTTCATCATTTTTCTCTGTAATTTGTTGTTTCTTTTCAACTGAACAGGCATTAATTTGAGAGTATAGCAATTTTACTCGTTCTCTGTGTTGCGAGATATAGTCATTCAATAAGATTTGATCGAGTTTAATATCGAATGGTTAATTGGAAGTTATATGTCCGTTTATGAAATCATTTGGTTTGAGTTTGGTAGAGGAATGAATTGAATGATCATAAGCTAAGATCGCGTAAATCATTTTCAATTTAATAGGTGTTTTTGAAAACCCTTTTGTATTAAGTAGTCAGAGATATTAAATAATAGTTGAATGGAATCGTTCAATAATTCCATTCGACTGGGGGTGATTTGGGAAACAGAAATGAACTTTGATTTTATGAAGTCCTAAAAGTTCAGTAATTACGAAATTTTTAAATTCGGTTCCAATGTCTAGAATAATTTGTGTATGTACGCCATGGTGAGAAGAAAGTGGTTGGGTTGCCCAGACGTGAGGATTCAACTATTATTTCAATTAGTTCATCCCAAAATGATCTTGTTTCCTTTGTATGAATTTCTATACGGAAAAGTGCGTCTGCATTTGTATTTAATTTTCCCTTCATATGAATTATTGAAAATTGGTATTTTTCGAGCTTGATTCTACAACTCATCAATTTTGAATGTGGATCTTTTGATAAAAATGACCACTGAAGTGGTTTCTGATCAGTGATAATATTAAATTTTTGTCTGTACCGGTATGGTCTGAAGTATTTTTGTTGCCCATCATTGGCTAACAATTCCTTTTAGATTACTGAATATTTCTGTTCAGAATCGTTGAGGTTTCGTGACGCGAAAGCCACCAGTAGATCTTTACCTATGGGGCCTTGTGAAAAGACCGCTCCCAAAGCTACATCCAAGGAATCTGTTGTCATGTTGAACGTTCTTGTGAAGTCAGGGTACTGGAGTATTGGTTCGTTCATCAAAAGATTTTTGCAGGTTTCGAAACAAGTCAAAAATTCGTTATTGTGCTCAATTTTGGCACCCTTTTTCAAACATTTTTTGGTGAATGTTTTTGTAACTTTCGCAAAATTTGAAATGAAACGTCGGTAGTAACCTAACAGTTCAAGGAAAGCTTTGAATTGTTTTGCCATTTTGGGTAATGGAAAGTTATGATGGCATTTATTTTCTCAGGATTGGCTTTGACACCTTCGGGAGTAATTATGTGTCCTAAATAGGCCACCTCTTTTCTCAAAAATTCAGACTTATCAAGTTGAATCTCAAAATTCGATTCTCTTAGTCTCTGGAATACACATCGAAGTCTTTCCATGTGCTCCTGGAGTAAAGTTGAGGAAACGATGATTTCGTCTAGGCAGGCGAGACATTTTTCGTTTTGTATGCCTCTTAGGATGTTATCTATCTCCCTTTCGAACGTGGCTGGTGCGTTCTCCAGACCAGACGGCATCCTCAGGAACTCGTAATGCCCATTTTCTCTATTAAAAGCTGTTTCCTCTATGTCCTTTTCTTCCATCTCTCCATCTCTATTTGGTGGAGTCGTTAGCTAAGTCTAATGTCGTGAAGTACTGATATTTTCCTAGCTTATCGAGTAAGTCATGAATATTAGGGAGAGTGTATTTAATGTCAATTGTAGTCGATGACTACTCTCCATTTTTGTTTGCCAGTAGCGTCAACCTTCTTGGGAACAACCCATATAGGTGACAACCATGGTGAGTTACTGGGCCTAATTATTTTAGAGTCAAGCATTTGCTTAGTTTGGGCTTCGACCTCCTTTTTATGGATAAAAGGATATCGATTAGATTTTTTGTACATCGGTATGTCATCAGTCGTACGTATATGGTGTCGTATTTTGCTGTTAAATGTCAGGGGAGTATTTTCTTGGTCGGAAATGTCCAAAAATTCTTCACAAATTTCTAGGATTTCGGCTTTTTCTTCCGAATTTAGGTGGTCTGTTCTGATTTTCGTAAGGTCTAGTGTGTGGTCAGTTGATACATTAATATTATTCAAATCAATGTTTTGCATTTCATTATCATCAAAAGTTTCAACATTCAATAGTTTGGAAAAGTCTAATGTCACTGGACTTGTATTATTATTTAAAATAGTTGTCAGTGCATATCCTTGTTTTGCGATAGTTATATATATATATATATATATATATATATATATATATATATATATATATATATATATATATATATTCATTATGTTGATCAGTATCAACATGTAGGTCAATGTATTGAATAATTCTTCGCCCACAAAATTTCTCGGTACAATATTAGGATTTCTTGATGATATATTCACTGAATCAGGTTGAGTTCGAGTTTTTCTGGTAGACGTACTCATTGGGATAGGTTTTGGTTGGGATTGATTTTTTGGTTCAAATGCATTAAAATATTTTGCTTTGAATACTTGTGCATTTGTGAAATATTGTTTTGTTCGACTTCTAGGTCTTTGCTATATTTGAACTGGTTGTGATGGAAAGTTCATTTGTTTACTAAAAAAGTTATTAGGAGTGTTCGAGTTGAAGTTATTATTATATCTTTGAATAGGTTGTTGAGAAATATTGGTAGATCTTTGAGGTTGATACATTCTTTGAGTTGGGTTGGATTTTGTACTGTTTTCGTCAGAAAATTTTGAAAATAATGTACATTTTCTTCTTGTATGACATACTTTAATGCTTCGTTGAGTGAATTAGGCTTCATGCATCTAATTGTAGTACCTGAAGGTTCTTTAAGCCCTGATAAAAACGTTTTGAGAGCTAAATTTTTGTATATACTTCTTTTGAGTTCTTTAGCGGCATCTGTAGATTCATGAACGTTAACAAAACTACAAAGCAAATTCAAGATATTAAGGCATCTATCATAAAAACTTTGAACATTTTCATTATTAGATTGTCTCATCACAAGATCTCTATTGAGACAAACTTCATCTCGTTGGTCAGAAAAATTTCTAGTAAGAATATCTTTCGAATCTTTTCATTCTTCTGCACCTTGAATGTTAACTATCGTTTTGGCATTGCCTTTCAATTTGGAAATAATGGAATTAATCAAAAAAATATTTTGGATGTTATTGGGGTTTGCAATGTCGTAAAACTGAGTTAAAATTTATTCGCTAACTGAAAGGAATCTTGTGAGGTCATTAGGGTTGCCATCAAATTCAGGAATGCAGTTAAGGTATTCTGCTCTGAATTTATTCATTATTATTGATTGATTATGAGGTGAATTTATAGAATTGGTTGTATGTGTATGGGTGGTTTGGCTAGGACTAGGAGTTAAAAGTGAATTTGAGTCAGTTGAAGGCAAATTCAAATTCAAATTTTCAAGATTGTTGATTGAATCGGCAAAAAAAATGAACAATTGTACTTACAAAAGTAGGAAAGCGACTGCGTGCATGTTTCGTACTCATCCTTCTATAAGGTCGACGACTGGTTAAGCAATTTTGTCTTTTCTGGGCCGTTGCTCCTTGCAAATTCGGGCTATGTTGGTCCCAAATTTCGATGATATGCTCCCTGACAGGCTGTGTGCAAGTCTGCGTTAGACTGGGTGTTCTGGTAGTTGAGAAGCCACTCCGAAACAGAAAGTCAAAACAGCGATGCACCAAGTTGATATCAGTTCGAAAATCAGTTAATCGTTGAACTTAAAATTGCATGAACGATTCGAAACAACTCTAATAATACTACCACGACTGCGCCAAATATGTCAAAATACAAACCGTGAAAATTCCAAATTACTGAGATGCTTTCTGTATGAAATCTAGCAACTGACTAATTTATAAATGCAATTGAGTCTTCAGGTCGATTCAGCAACATCAGCATAAAATGGCGTCAGCAATGCTGGATAAGCTTTTCTCTCTCAAGGTGGTATAATGTAATTTACTTTATCTTCCTGATTCGGTAATAAATTGTTATCCATTTTCCTTCCTTTGGAATTCACAGATAATGCCTGTTCGAACTATTTCGATATCGGAGACTGGTTGCTATCGTTCAATTTTTTACATGTAATTTCTCGCGTTTTTCAATCAGTTCATATTGAGATAGAGAGACTTGTCAGTTTGATTATATTTTTCGTCTATTCACTTTGCACTGGTATTAACGGAACTTCATTTTGCAATTGATTACATCTTTATGTTATTTCACGTAACGTTACTTTTACTATCGGAGATAGTATCACTATGAAAGATCAACTGAGACTGATTACATTTCACTGATGTTACTTAGCGTATTTTAACTTCCACTGACGAAGATAACTTCACTTCGACTGACCAAACTAGACTGATTACATTTTTTATATTATTAACACTCACTAACGGAGATAGCTTTCACTCGATGGCTCAGACTGAACTGATTCAACGAGGAGCTTTTCCTCTTATTCATAGCACGAATAATCACACAATAATTTGAACACGTGTGCGCCTATGTGACTGTCTCCGCGTGTCGTGAGATTCTGACCCCATTAATTATCGACAGCAAATTAGCGGTGACAGGTTTTATGATTACTCCAGAAGCCGACCATTATTATCTTGATCGTCGGTCAGAAAGTATCAAGGCTTTCGTCTAATCAAGCCAATCAGTGGCACGGGTCATTTTTCGTAAATTGATCAATTTAACATTTCTCTGGGCCTACATACATTAATTACGATGTCTGATTTATAGATATATAGAATTGGGTGTTATTTGATTTCATCCTATTTCCTTTTCGTAAATATTACTATTTGATATCATTCCAATACCCAATACCCAATACACTACCAATACACTACTAATTCTTATATACTAAGCTGTCTTATCTAATCTTACATACGTTTGGGACCTTTTACTTGTTAGTCACTGTCGCTAGCTGGGAGATTCTTCTGCACGAACACCAACTTGTTTTTCGGCCCATTGAATGCGTGATGGTATGTCGTGTCCGGCGGAGGGAATTTTATCACGCTCGGTCCGGTAGGTCTATGCCTACGGTTGGCTGGGATATATCAGGACATATGCGGCATCCCGGCGTTCCTATCGGCGATACGATCGGAGAGGTCGTAGGCGGTATCCTCAGAGGGTGGGACTCCTCTACAAACGGTCCTGATTCTTATCATCGGCAGGGGTAGATCTGTCCACGCCGGTGAAAAGTCCGGGGTATTGTCAGCTGTTCCGTTGCATCCAGGTAGGGGCTGGGTTTCTCGCTGTCTGGCCTCCGTCCACTCGCTTTTCGGTCGGCGGTATGGATTGTACCTGGCCTCTCTAGGCGAGGTTATCACTTGGAGTGATCTCATTGGTTCCGGGCACCATAAACAGTCACAACGGTCTATTCCCATCTCTATTGAGGTTCGGGTGTACATGACGTGGCACATCACGATATGAGATATCAACGTACTTCGCCTTTCCATTAAGTCTTGTTTATTTAGTGCCACAAGAATTTTAACAACGTTTAGCACTAAAAGTTTTGAGATGATATCACCCGAAGTATCTCTCGTTCACACTCCGAATCAGTTACGTTTCATTTCCCGTTAGTTCGGTTTTAGTCGCACTTTACATTTGAACCCACGTCTTTCGGTTCAGAGTACTTTAGTAGTTCAGACTCAGGCACTCGCGTCGTCCCTAATACTGCGCCCAAATCTTGTCTCGGCTTAAAAAAAACATTTGTTTTGTGCGACAATCAGAATTTGAGTTGCATTCTATCCAAAAATTCACTACACACATATCTCAAATCTTACATAAATATACAACATACTGTGACTCTTAATTAAACATATCTCAAATTTTCTATGTGGTACGTAAGTTCCGCTCTTTAGCTAGTTTATATCCTAACAACATATCTTCATAGTTTCAGTCACTCCTGGACACTTCTACAATGACTGGCAACCATGCATCGAATGATTATTTCTCCTGTTACTTTTTTATGTATTCTGGCTGAATTCTCAATAATAAGGCGGCCTCGTCCTTTGATTGATGGGCTATGGCTAATTGATCTACAAGTAACTCTCATTCAAACAAACACCTTCTGCTAACATTTAGTTGAATCTGCGCTTGAAACCTGTTTTTTATATAGAAATTTTGAATTCATATTAGTAATTAAATCAACATTGAGGTTTCCGTTCGCGATTTCCCAATCTACGTACAAGTACAATATATCTCTTCTTAATCCTATCACTATTATACGAGGGTACTCAGTGATACAAACTTGATAATTACATGTTTCTGTTAGTTCTGCTAATTGCAATGTGAAAGTAGATTTCACTTTTTAATAATCACGAACGTTTGTGTGAATCGTTCGCGGAGTCACATTTTCAGTATCCATTATTGTTCTTTCTTCGTCGCTAATGTCATGACTGTTAATGACATTTCACTAATGATTTCCCTCTCTTTCTATTCGCTAAGACAATTTACTTGCCTTATTTCCCTAATCGTTCTAAAAATAACTTCTAACTCAATAATACTGCGCGGTAACTGTCTTGTTTTCATAATCACTCTTAACTTAAATACTGCGTGGTAACTGTCTTTTTCTTTATTTTAATAATCCTACGTTTTTGTTCTGAACATTTTGACTAGCCTGTTACTCGTGGCTTCTATTCACAATCAAACTATTTCTTCATGGAATGTCTATGCTCTCATCTTGTCTAATAATCGCTAATTCTGATTCTAAGAATAATCTTTGGCTTTTTCATAATTACAAATACATCTCATTGTTCCTTTTTATTATTCCTTGTATCATTCAACTGTAATTTCCTAATCTCTTGCAAATCGTAAATAGTTTCGGGGATTATCACTGGTCTTTCTTGTGGATTTCGGGTTATCTGTCTTACGTTCCGCGTAAACGGCTTCGGATTTGTAAATTCTTTGACCCAACTGTTATGTCCGTACTCCGTATCGTATTTCTCTCCCGTGAAATTCGATCTGTGATCGTAAAGGCCGGGCACCAATCTATCTGGCTTACACCCTACAGTGTCGTTCTTATGACTTCCAAAATTCGTGCACATTTTGAAGTCCAATTTCTCGAGAGTAGAAGAAATAGTTCTTCTACTATGATAATTTTCTGCATTGCTCATTTCTGATTTCATTTTCATCTTTTGCGGATTCGAGGGTGCCATTCACATTTCTATCTACTCTAAATACATTATTCTCTGTATCTCTGCAACTTGACTTTATACTACTATGTTCCCATTTGTACTGCTGTAACGGGTTTCTTTTCTACTTGCTTTCTTGGGTTTACTTCTTATTTCTTTCTACAATCCTGATGCGATTTCTGCTCTCACATTATTTCCTTTCATTTTCTTTGGATACATACTCAGTTCATTCATTATCTCATTGCCACTGTATTCGTGTCCTGATTCTAATTGGGTTTCTCCTTGGTTTCTAAATGGGCTGATCGTATGTCCAGGCTCTGCTTTCAGAGAAGTACTGCGTCTACTTTCAGTCCAGCTGTTTCAAGTTCTTCCCACCTAATGACAGGCAATTCTCCTGTCCACTTATATTGTAATCATAATCAGTTTAATTTCGAGGTTCTCTCTGGTACACAGTTGACGTGTGATTTTGGCCAGGTCCTGCATATAGGAAAGTACTGTGTCTATTTTCTCGTTCATGTGCTTCTAGACTTGTCCTCTCATCATCAGACGTACCTTGTTCTACTTCAAAATTCTCATTCTCATATTTCATCTTGGAGCACGACTTGCTACAGAACGTCGTTGGCTCTTTATAAACTTGATTCACATAATCTTTATTCCCATGGGCAAAACACGTAGAGAAAAATTCACCTCCATGAGGTCCGGAAGGTTCATCAGTCCTTTCTTGGCCAGACTAACTCAGGGGTGATGACACCGAATACGCCTGGGAAATTTCTCTCATATTCTTCGTACTAGCAATCAAATATTCTTCTATACGTTCCATCCTTTTCTTTAATTTACTTATATTCTCTTGTATTTTATCGGCCTCTCTGGCTCCATAAACTCGAGTAGATTCACTTCCTGATTCGACCTCTTGATTCAATAAAAACATCATGTTTGTGTTCCAACACATTTTAACCCTATATTCTTGCAGAAAATCCATTACTAATAAAATATTCGTAGTAAAATGATCTACCTGTATGACTGGAAATTCGTGTTCGATTACTTGGCTATTTTCAAACCTCATTTGCATCATCGTTTTTCCCCTGTAAGGTATCAACTTTCCCTGAACATCTCGTAAGGCACATTCTTTACCGCGATACATTTTCTCGCTATCTACTATATTTGATGAAACCAGGCTACACTGTGCTCCAGTATACATAAATAATTTTTTACAAATCCCTTTAATCTTTATTTTTGTGGTATTCTTTTGAACACCTATGTCTGTGCACGCAAATTCTCTTCTACTTTCTCTGAGGGAAAACGAGGTCTTATTTCCCTTTGAATCTCCTTTGCTGGGGTCATTCATTCGTTGCTTTAATGGGCATTCAGCTGCCCTATGTCCTGCTTCTCTGCATAAATAAAATAATCCCTGTCTTTTGAAAAAATATTATTTTTCTGTGTGCCCTACCTTATCACAAAACTCACATCTCGCAAGGTTATTCCTCTCTTGTGTATCTTGAACGTGCATTCCATATTTTCTCCCATCTTGAGAATCCCTTTTGATTCGCGTGGTGTCGCTATTACTCTGTCGACATTTGTGATCCCGTCTTTCTTGCCTGTACGCTCCGCTACTGATTTCATGCCTACGCCCCTTATCATTCTGGTGCGATGTCTGTATTTGCCTTGGATTAGAGTTCGTTGAACTTTCTATAATTTCGCCTTTTTCGATGATCTCTAGGGCTTGTTGCAGACTTGTAGGGCCGACAAATAGAACTTTTCTTCGTAAGGGGTCTGTTAATCCCATCGTGAATTGCGTGACCATTTCCGATTCTTGTTTCGCCTTCAGTACGTCGTCTACTGTTTAAATACCTGGTAAGACAGTCAATTTTGCCACCAGTACCTTCAGACAGGCCAAAAAATGTCTGCAAGTCTCACCTCGATACTGTCTGCATTCGATGAATTTTCTCCTATCCTGCCCTGGGATTTTCAGGGTTCCGAATTGGTCAATCAATCTTTTCTTTAAAATTGCTCACTCAGATGATGTTCGTAACAGTTTATCCGCCTCTATGATTTGTTTTGCAATGCCTCTTAGTCTGAGTCGTACTAAGGCCGTGATCCTGTCATTGTTCCATTTCGCCAAAGCCGTGGTTTCTTCGATGATTCTCACGAATTCGAAAACGTTAGTGTTTCCTTTGAATGTTGGTGAGTTTTCTAAACTCAAATGGATGGGAGCGCCGTTATCCATTGTGGTGTTCTGTGATGTCTGTGTTGCGTTATTTCCTGGCATCGTTCTCGAAATCTGACCTTACCAACATTCAATATACGGCGCAGGAGCTAATCGAAGGAGTATTTCCAACCTTTTTGACATATACCTAATATTATATCTTGAAAGTTCATTGGTTTATATACGTTAACCTAGAAGTATATTCTTAACACACCCTTTTTTACGCTTGTCACCAATTTGTGATTGGTGTCGTACGTTTTATAATTGACACCACTTCGTAGTTGGTGGGTGTCACAAACCCCACACATGACATCAATTTGTGAGCGGCCTTTTCTGTGGCTTGGTGTTTCGGACACCTACCATAGGTAGGTAATAAGCCACCTCGTCTACCTGATTTAATGCAATGGCCCAAATCAGCCGTACTTCATGCTCTCGGAACGCTCGAATTTACCCTCTCTACGGCAAGGGAGCTGTATACCGGAGAAGATGATTGGGAAAGTCCGAAACGCCTTAAGTATGCCACAATAATAGACTTCCTGTTTGAAATCGAGCGGCTGTTCCCAAACAGGTGGGAAGATATTTCAGTTGACTAGATGTTTGTTATAAACCAACTGAATGACAAGTCAACATACATTTTGAACATATATTAAATAAGAAATATAACCTAAAATTACAAAGGCAAAATAACTGAGACAAAGGACAGCAGGTGTATTGTAATTACGTAAACGTATACTGTCGAGACAATTATCTGCTAAAATAAAAAACGTGTACCCTAACATTACCTTCGATAAATTTTACTACAAATAACAGGTACGCCATTTTACTTAATTTTGATAACTCAAAAACGATACCAATATATAATAATTTCTCTTCAACACACCCCTGTATGAATAGGAGGGATAATGTGGCTGATTCACCAATCACTTACAAGCATCAAATACACTTGTTTGAATTTTAGAATATCGATGTAAACATCAGAAAACATAACGATGAGATTGGAACCTTTGGTGTGAAAGTTGAATAACTTTTTTCGAGATCAATTGCCCTAACACCAAACTGATATTTTTGCACTCGACGCGCGTTTCGCCAACGAAGTTGGAGAAGAAAATTGATTCTTCTCCTGAGGATATCGAAAAAAGTTATTCATCAGAGAACATAATACCAATAAATCATCAACGCCTAGACATAACAATACCAATACACGAATACATAACTTTATCGCAAAAAAATCATGACATATCACATACATAAATTACTGGATTTCAATGCTATCATCGTATTTGAGACTCAGCTCACCTATTCCCGATCATCGAACATATCAAAACATAAATAGTAACAACACATAGGAAATATGGATAAATAACATCCTATAAATCGTTACGAAAATCATGATTCATATGTAATATATAACACAATTTACATGGCCAGCAATTGATCTCTTCATAAAACATTACACACAAATCATAGTACCTACATCGTATGAAACATTATTAAAACCAAAATATCACCATATAAATCATTGCAATAATCATAGTATAGGCATACCACACAATAACTATGGATTCAATACTTTTCAAGTCATATTCAATAAACAACAGACATTATTCGAACCGATTTTCGAGAGTAAAGTGACGACACCTTTTATCAATCTTCAAAGATTGTCATTCCCAACATTATGCTCTAATTTATCAAGAAAAGTTCTGTTTCTTTTCATTCTGATAGATACTCACGTAAGGATAAATGTAAAATATAATACTTCATTTTCCTGATAATAATAATATTAATATCGACTTTATCATCTTCTAATACATTTAAAGCAAATTAATCAGGAACAGTTCATTTATTGTATGAAGATGAAAGGCGAAGTTCAATTTACATGATGACAAGTCATCATTCAATTGCTCTTTCACTTAACCTCATTCGGTAATAAATTGCTGTCCCTTTTTTTTCTTCGGAATTCACAGATAACGCCTGTTTGAACTATTTCAATATCGGAGACTGGTTGCTTTCCTTCAATTTTTTAAATATAATATCTCGCGTTTTATAATCGGTTCATCTTAAGATCGAAAGACTTGTCAGTTTCATTATATTTTTCGTCTATTCATTTGTACTTCTATCATATTATCGATCTACTCATTTCTATTACTACTAATACAGAAGCCGACCATTCTTATCTTGATCGTTCCATACAAACAAGGTACACCTCCTCAACAACGCTGGAGGTGATCGTTTACGAGATATTTACAATTTTCTATATCGATGCATATTACTTTATAGCCAAATTTGATTTTAATAATTTCTGTTACTCTCCGCTTGCACATTAATTTAATTAAATCGAGTAGTGCAAGTTTGTTTATAAAAATAGAAGTTCGCTCTCACATTTTTAACTATTAATTGACAAATTCACACTTCGGAGTTGATGAAGTGATTTTTTGTACCATGTCCGACTTCACGAATGCTGAAATGACTGATATGGTTTTTGCATACGCCGTGGCTGACGTAAATTCAAGCGAGGCCAGACGCATCTATCAGGAAAGGTATCCCTAATTCGTGACTCCTTGGGCAGCGACATTTGCGAATCTTTTCCGGCGACTTTCCGAATCTGGAAGCTTTGAAACAAATTCTGCAGTAGGACGACCACGGACTACAAGAACTGTAGAATTGGAAGAGGCGGTTCTCGAAGAAATTAGCGAACATCCAGAGAAAAATACAAGAAAAATTAGTCAAACTTTAAATGTGAGTCACATGACAGTTCACATAATTTTAAAGGAACAACAATTATATCATTATCATATCCATCGTGTCCAGGCACTTACGCTACGTGATTTCCAACCACGTATCGAATTTGCTCAATGGCTTCAAAGAAAAATCGAACAACATCCGCAAATATGATCGAAAATCCTCTTCACAGATGAGGCTAATTTTTCAAGAAATGGTATCATGAACTTCCATAACAACAACATCTGGGCGGAAGATAACCCACATGCGATAACACAAACTCATTTCAAAGACAGATTCTCTTTTAATGTATGAGTAGGCATAATTGGGGATTATTTAATTGAGCCATATCTTTTTACCTTAAGTTTGAATGGAAATGCTTACCTTCATTTTTTTGAACACGAGCTTCCCCAACTTATGGAAGATGTTCCCATTGGTGTCCGAAATCATTCTTGGTTCATGCTCATTTCAGTGTGATAGCAAGAAATTTTTCAGACGTAGCATATCCCCAACGATGGATAGAAATAGGAGGCACTGAGCATTGTCCCCCGAGGTCACCGGACTTCAATTGCGTGGATTTTTTCTTTTGGGGACACCTAAAATCACTAGTTTTTGCTAGCCCCATTGAAAACGAGGAAATGTTGAGAGATCGCATCATAGCTTGCTGCGAAAAGATAAGAAACACTCCGGCATTTTTCAACGGATGCGGAATTCTTTGATGAGGAGAGCAGAAGCTTGTATTACTGTTGGGGTCGTCACTTTGAACAGTTTTTGTAATAGTTGTTTCGTTCAATTTTTATATGTTTATTTTTCTAATAAGTAACATAGTACTTCTCCAAATTGTTTTTTTCACAAACACCGAAATGTAGCACCAAATTGAATGATTAAACCTAACAAATTTTTTGAATTTGGATTGAATAAGCAGTTCGATAATGATCAGTTTAGAAGAAATCTGTGCGGGTATACTGCGTATGAAGTTTGATGAAAATAACTAAAATTGCAAAAAACTTATGACAAAAACCTACCATGTTTTGAAAAATTTCAACAATCTGTATTTCGAAAACGAATTATTCTTCATTAAACATTTTATTGGATATATCAGTTATCACTGTTATCAGTTATTACCCGAAGACGATTGTGGATACTAACAATCGAAACGTCGTGACGTAACTTGGTTTGGAATCTTTCAATTTTTATTTTTCATTTTTGTTAATAATATCTTTTAACTTTCAGCTTCTATTAATATTTCAATTTTTTTTTATTTTTCTGGTTGTTGCTTGTTATGTTATTTCTTTGTAATTTCAGTTTGTTGTTTGTTGAAGATGTTATTTTTTAATTAATTTCTTTAATTTTTTCACAGATTCTTTCAGAGATGTATATTATATTATAATGTATATTATAGTAGACAATGGAAGTCCGAACTGATGAAATACACCTTCAAACAATCATGACACTTCTTTCTACGAAAATAATATTTCCATCAAATTATCATGCACCTGATGAAATTATTGCGAGATAATAACTTCAATGTAATTTTTGGGAGAGTGTATGATAACACAACCTGATGCATATTTCCTTGAAAGTTTATTTCACTTCTTCTCATTTATCGAGGAACTGGCCGTTCTTTCGCCCAAAAACCTAGATTTGTTGAATATTAAGAACTACAGACCGATAACATGCTTTAATTCATGTTATAAGTTTGTAGCGAGTTCCTTATATACACAAAAACTCACCGCAGTTGACCAATTGTTCGAACGGTAGAGGTAGAGTCGAAGAGATGAATCGCTGGATGTGCAGCAATCCTGCTCATCGCTATGTAAGACAGGATTCAATAAAATATAGGCGCAACCTCTCTTTGGTCTGGATTGGTTACTGCAAGGCATATGATACATCACATGAGCCCACTTTGCGTTTGGTCAGATGTCCGGTATAGACGAATGTGCAAAGGTCCATCTCAAAAGAGAACGATGCGAGAATTTCAGAGAGTATGTGCAGCTCTAAGATGAAAGCATCCTGAACTAACTGTATTCCGGAAAGACGTATACCTTCCTCGGGGTAGAACAAAGCAACTCGAAACAGGTACCAGCAGTGAAAAATTATCTACACAGCAAGTATCAGCACAAACTCCGTCAGATCTGGACATCGGAATTGTCGGGAAAAACAAAATTGATGCTACGAATATGCTTGCCGTTCCGTTCCTACTCTACTCGTTCGAAGGAGTGAAGTTGACTGACTGTATCAACTAGACCTACAAAGTACCTACAAACCTACCAAAGATCTACCAAAGTACCTACAAAATATCTTGCATAAATGACTGTCGGATATAATTCAATGGCCAGTATGGTATTAGCCGGTGAAGTATCGTTTTCCGGGAGGCATACGTCAGAACTTACTATGTAGGTAGGTAAGTTGGGAGAGATTAATGTTTCTAGATTTCATCACGAAATATATATTATCTCATTTGTCTGAATCTCTCCCCGACACAGTCTTCAGATTTATTTCGATTCCTGTTAGAATATTGTATGTTTGTGCATTTCATTATCGTCTGATATAATATAAGTTGATTTGAAATCCCTGAAAGAATCTGTAAAAAAAATAAAAAGATTAATCAAAAAATAACAATTTTATTAAACGAAAAACTGAAATCACAAAAAAATAACATACAAGCAACAACCAAAAAAAAAACAAAATTGAACCAATAACACGAACTGAAAAATAAAAAAATGATTAGCAAGAAACGAAAATTAAAAATTATAAAATTAAAAGATTCCAATCCAAGTTACTTCACGACGTTTCGATTGTGGACACATAACCTCAAGATTACCTTTTAATGTCCCAAATACACGGTAATTCACTTGATTCAAAATATTCTTTTTTTTTACCTTATTTTGACTCAATATCAAAAAGCACCCTGATTTTCAATCGAAAATTTTCGGGTCAAAATATCAGCTTTTTTCAAAGAGTTGATGTGATTTCTATTTTCTGAAATCCTTTACTTTCTGATGGTGTAAAAAAAATATACATTATTATAGTAAATGTCCTCACAAAATGCAAAAAGTCCAAAAAAACTCGATTTAGATTTTTTTTTCAATCATTATGTACAATTCCATCAAAAAAATGTGATTGCTACAATTTTATTCAGTTGTAAAGTTTATTTATTACATTCTAAATTCATTCATATCATAGAAAATCTCATAAAATATTAATATACATGTAAATCGTACTATTGAATTCAGATACTTCATTTTGATTACGTTATTAATTATAATATTTTTGAAAACGTTATTCTTTTCATTAATCAATACCTCATCTTGAATTTCAATCACCCCTCCATTATTCTTTGTCTCTTTGATGGCTTTTCTTCATCGTTTCGACAAACCTTTCCAATTTTAGTTTGTCTTCAAAATTTTCAAGACCATCTCATCTCCGTTTCCAATATTATTTTCAGTCTGCGGTTCTTCATCCAAAATTTCATCTGAATCATTAACTTTCTCGTAAGCTTTTTTCTTTCATATTGGAGCAACTTTCAGAACCATGACAATTTCAGCATAAATTTGTGCATTTCGAAAGCCATATTTATCCAGTTTCACAGCTGCATAAAATAATTTCGAGCAATACATCCGGAATCAATTCCTTTTTTGTAAATTTGGGCATAATGCCACGTTGATGTTGCTTACCCAACCAAGTTTGAAACTGATAATATGCCCTGTAACAATGTTGTTCTGCTGCTCCTTCTGTGGGTGGGAGGTTTGCCAAGATGATTTAATTTTTGCCAACTGATATTGTTATTTTTTCATTTTTACATTTATAAATAGATTTTATTAATTGTAATCCATTTTTTATATCTTCTCAACTTGCATCGTGCTCATAAAAACATTGGCCAAATTTGACAAATTTTCATTTTCTAATGATGAATTTACGATATTTTTATTTTCTTTTCCGGCGAATCCAGATGTTGTATCGCAACCGAAAAAACAATGCAGGAATGCAACAAAATTTTTAAAGGATTCATGTTTGAAACTATTAGACGTGAAAAATAGATTGTTTACATCTCCAGAACCTGATTTGAGAAAATAAATATGTTGATTATTCGAATTTATTTGATTCAAAAGTATCAAAAGATCCAAAACAACGACATTGTCATTAGTACCTCTGGAAATTTCTATCGAGGTCTTAATTATGTCAGCATCAGCATCTTCTTCTACTCGTTCACAGAAAAAGTCTCGTAACTGTGATCTTTTCATTGAAGTTTTCAATATTTTATCTTTTTTTCCTCGTTAGATAATTTTTTTTTTTGCAGAAATGGTATTTTTGTATGGTTTTCATAATCAAACTCTGGAATATTGTCTGAGGTTTTTCTACGACTACGTTCTCCTCTTTTAGTTGAAGTAGCTGCTAGTACTGTTGTGACAGTAACTGATTTTTTATTTTGGGTGTTTCCATCAAAGACAATATAGCTGCTTGCTGCGTAATGTTTTCTTACATAGCGCCAATATTTATTCATAATCTCTTCCGCCGTTCCATTTTTCTGCCAAATTATTTCGTGCAGTGAAAATCCACCGTCGACAACCTGCACTATGCCGTTAGAATGCATTGGTCTATTCACAGTCACAAATAATTCGTAGAGTTGATATTTTACATTTTTCCTGAGGCCATTTTTTGTAAAAGGTGGCAGTGAAAAAGGTGCAACCTCGTATTGTAAATAAGTTTACAGCTGCTACGAAATAACAGGTATGTAGTAAAGGCCAGACGCCCCTAGCTCCTTCCCCACTTCTCTGTGAAATACCTTTCAATGGGCTGAAATTTTCTGTAGGTCACTCAGGTATATAATTTTTTTTCTTATCAGTCAGTGGGATATGTTTGAAGACAGGCAGTAAATAAATCTAAAGAAATGAACTTCAAATGTTCAAGCCCGTCCCGGATATACCTACACAGTAGGTTGAATGGACTGACGCCTATCAGAAAACAACTACTCCACTGGCTAATACCACGAACGGCGTTGGATTATATCCGACAGGCGTCAGTGCAGGAATCTTCACAGAAAATGTCCTGCATATGCAATTGGCAATACAACTGAAAGAGTCGACCTTCAATTTTGGAACGGGTTCACTTGCATACCGGTTTCGATCCCCTTAGTCTCTCGTCAGTGCAAAATAGTGGCCATCATCGACCGAATTTTTCACAGAGTATTTCATTCCTCGTCTTAAGTTGGAGACACAATAGATTAACATTATTGTACTGTAGGGCGGCTTTTCGAGTTCACAAGGGTGAAGTAAATAAATTCGACATAAAATATAAATACATACACAGATTCACGGAAAATATTGACACAGACACGAAGAAATTAACAAACTGAACGGTCGGTGATTCGTTCCTTTATTATGCAAAAATGGCATATGAAATAAATGAGACTTTTAATTGGAAAAAGGCGTCTGTTAATGATTCGGAAACATTGTTTGATTTTTTCTATTAGATTGAAATATGAGGTGTGTAAATTTTCAATATTCGATCTTTTGTTAGCACAATTTGTTCCATGCTTTGTTATTTCAATCATTTCATTCTAGATTTTTTTTTAATATCATCCGTTGTCCTTTGTTTGAGGGTGATTGACAATGTTTCGTGATGAATTTCACTAGTTCGGACTTCCATTGTCTACTATATAAAATGATTTGAAATCCCTGAAACAAGTAAAAAAGAATAATTAAAAAAGAATAGCTGAAAATAACAATTATATTAAGCAACAATAAACCTAGAATGAAATGATAGTGACATAACCTACAAGTAAAAATATAATAATTGAATAAATAAAAATTAAAGGAATGAAAAAAGAAAATAATAAAAAAGTGTAGAGATTCCAAGTCACGTTAGTTCACGACGTTTCGATTGTTGGTATCTACAATCGTCTTCGGGTGATGACTGGACTGATTCCTCCGAGAGATGACCATTTATAGGTCGTTGAAATACTTTCACTTTCACTGTGTGTGCTTCTTGTGCGCACAAGAAGCACACACAGCGAGGAGAAACCAGCAAATCAGGAATAGCAGACCATGTTTGGACCCATCAACACAACATCGAGTGGTCCCAAGCTGGGATCTTGCACAGAGATCTTGGTTTAGGAGAAAATTTAAGGAAGCCGCATACATGTTGTCCAACAACGTATTCAGCCAGGCCAGCGTAGAAATACGAAACATATGGAAACCCATCATCAAACGAAAAATGGCCAACTCCCGCCAAAAACGGTCATCTCTCAA
>NW_027412533.1:18804034-18872463 GCF_025532065.1 Leptinotarsa decemlineata
GCAGTAATTTAACACTGTTAACATTAGATGTGGCGTTGCTGCTTGAAAAATGAAGACTCTGTGACTTTTCACCATTTTAGTTTGAGACCATTTGCCAAAAAACCAATTTTCAGCCCTATCATCCACCTCTTTGGATATTCTTGTGAGTTCTGATAGTTCTCTATCTGAATATCGTCGGTCTGGAACAGAAAAGTAGCATATGTTCAAATTGGGCATTTCTCAGAATTAGCTCTCAAAGTTTTGATAGCTCTGTAAGTTTCTAGTGGATCGATAAAGTCTGATATCTGTGGATTATTTCAATTAACAGTTATTTTTGGTATAATAACTTTTAGATAATCATCGGAAAAATATTTTTTTAAAGAAATATACTGGACCTACGACAAATAAACAGCAAATGAAGTAGTGCAGAACCATCTTATATTGTACTTAAGATGGTACCATATTCATTTAATTGATATTGGGAGTGGAAATTGAGTACTGAACTATACTTATAATAATTTTATATGCAAAATTCAGTTCTATTGGGTGAATATAGAAACAACTGTGTTAAGTTTTACAATTTTTTTTTATGCAAAACCGTGTTTGATTATACATTATAAAACTGAAAAAATCGTGGGTTTGGTAAGCTCTGAAGAACATAGGTTCACAAATTGAACTTAACAGATATTGAGTCAATTTTAATATAAAAGGAAATCATAAACATAAGAAGACAACACATAAAAGACTAAAAAAACAAACTTCATCAGATCTTCGTTTCGTATCATGTTTCAACGAATTACAAAAATCATGATACTGGTTTGGAATCACCAGGTCCCTACAACTTGCTTGATGTATACATTTTTTGGTATTGATAACAACTGTTTTGGTATAAGCTGGTTCGATCTGAAAAGTTTTAATAGGGCATAGCTTCTTTCTGGTATGCGAAGAAATATCTATTTCTTGATAATCAGTTTCCCAGTGATTGTACTCACAATAGTTGGTTTCTCCGAGTTTACCATTACAATTTTGACGTTATTCCAATTGACTTTGGTTCCCATAGTATGACGTGCATGGTTATTGAAACAACTTTCTCGAAATTTGGTGATATTGAGAAAATTGTTCATTTCTGTAATAATGTACGGCTTCTTTCTATAGGCAGTTCCCGCAATCGTATACGACTGAGCAGGAATGAGTATATTAACATTTCTTGAGGCTTTTTCTTTATTACTATGGATCGAATCTCCTTCATTCTGTATGTGGCCATTTTGAAGGAAGTGATGAACGATTTTTATCGAGAAGGATACTGCACAAAATAAATATAAAGCAACAATGTTTCTATTTCAGTTTTGGCCCCCGCAATTGTCAGAAAAAATGAAAACTCTCTTTTTTCTTCAGTCTTGAATTTTTCTGTAATGAAACGAAGTAAACAAGTGGCAATTTCTGTGGAACCTCGTTGACTTAGAGCTTCGTGCCACATATAACAATATCCTTGGTTATCACCTAAACTATAGGTTAGGTTGTAGGTAGGTAACTTACTTCTATAATATTGTTCAGACACTTCACATTTTGGAGTTTGTAGAACCTGCTCCAAGTCGAAAACTGCCGCACAGAAATTCTTGTCATCCCGTGCTCTCTCTTTTTCGATTCCTTTTCTCTTTCTACTCAATTCTTCATTTCTCGCATGGTTCTCAATTTCCTCTTTCATTATTATTTTTTGCTCTTCATTTGCATTTTTATACTTTTCACATAAACCACATAAATCTTTCTTGGGCTTGAAAAAATGCAAATTGAACCTGAATATATGTTCTGAATATATGTCTGTACATGGACTCTTTGGCTATATAAGAAATACATTTCTGATTACAGTATTCCTTATATAAATCGTACATCTTACCAATATTCAAGTTTGACGGTAAATATTCACGTTGAGAATTCCTTCTACAATAGTGGCTTTCTACTCTATCAAATTTATTGATATGATCTATTACACTTTGAATGGTAATATTTCGAAGGCGAGACGTTGTTTTAATTCCACGTAAGTCTCTTTCTACATAGCCGATATGATATTTGCTAAACGCAGTTTTCACAGTTTGCTCTGATATACTTAAGGTGTCTCCTAATTTCCAGTATGTTTTAAGAATTTTGTTTCTTTGAGCTATGTTTATTTTTTCGACACGCTTTTTCACACAATTATTATCACATCCCTTTTTGAGCTTTCTCTCAAGAACCACTTTACCATTCCAGCTAGTATACTGTTTGCCACTATTTCTTTTTTGCTTTAATGATATTTCGTGTCCATTCATGCACATTTCTTTGTCTTTTTCTTGTTAATTGTTTGGTGTCTGAAACAATGATATGCTTTCATTTGATTCTCGTATTGAATTTCATTACTTACTTGATTCTTCAGAGTTCATTTTCTCAACTTCTTGTGGTGCTACATTCTCCGAATTAGTGCTTTCTTTTTCAGCTCCCGAAAGTTTCGAAAACTGTTTGTTGAGGAAAGTGTGTTTCAATACTTCGTCTAATTTATTTTATATACTCACCCAGGGTAGATTTTTTGAGTAACAGATTTTTTTCTCTTATACTTCTTAATTCTTCGTACTCAACCTTGTAATCTGGGTCGTTAACCGAATCGTCACTATCTTCACAGAATTCATTGTATTTCCTGTTACAATATCAGTAGCTGCTTGATTATCTGAATTGTTTCCCATGAAAATCAATTCTTCATTTATTTGTTGAACAATATCAATATCTTCTGTATCATCGACTGTTTTAGTAATCATTATATTATCAGTATCGTGATTTATTCTCAAAGGTTCTACCTCATTCGTAGATCCATCGTTGGGGATATAAATATCACTCGATGGTGCTTGCAAAACAATGAAACTGTCTATCAAATTTTCCGAAACATTTTCGTTTGGAGAGGCGCCCTTTCTCGCTTCTATAATGTATATACTGAGGTATATTGAGAATTCCAAATATAGAAAAACTACACTGACTCACCTGCATCAGGCTGCAATGATTTTTCTGCTAGTTCTACAAGCTTTTTACCACGATTCATTTTCAAAATAGCAGATTGACGCTCGACAGTAAAAGTAAACGAAGTAATGGTGTACCGGTGATTTCCGCGGTGTTACAATTATTTGGTACTCAGCCAATTATTGTGCTTCAGTAAAGTCACATGCAAATATTGGCTTCAAGGGTGGACATACCACACTTTTGACCTACGCAATTGTCACATATTATCGCAGGCGCAAAAGACTATGGTGAGATACGATTGTTCTGCACTAAACATAAGGTGATTTTGGAATATTTTCGCAGTGTAGGTCCACGAAAGATAGTTTGGCACCAACACTAATTTATATTATGGACATAGGATAAATTTGCACCAAGTGTATAATTTCCTCAAATATAAGAGAATGAATGTATGGTTTTGCACATATAAAAAGGCTATTGAGGGGAAGGTCAGGATAGTCCTAACTCAAAATTATAAAATTTGGACTTGAGAGAGTTCTGAGGTGACGATATATAAATGTCGTATCATCGGCAAATAGTACGGTGCTAAATGGTTGCATGAATTTACTGATGTCATCAACATAAATTATAAATAGCAGGGGTCCCAGTACTGACCCCTGCGGAACGCCATACTTTACATGTTCAAATTTTGAAACTTTGTTGTTTACACTAACGGCTTGATATCTACTTGACAGGTATGATTTCATAAGGAAAAGTGCAACTCCCCTCACTCCATAATAGCTTAGTTTTTCTAATAGTATTTCATGAGAAATGCAGTCAAAGGCCTTTGAAAAGTCACAGAGCTTATTGCTGTGAGATTACCTTGCTCAAGACCCTTGACTACATTAGTGACCACGCTAAAAACAGCCTGAGCTGTAGAACAATTTCTGCGAAACCAAATTGTAACTTGTCAAAAAAGTTATTTGTCTCAAAATATGCATAAATACGTTGTTTCAAAATTTTCTCGATGATTTTAGAAAGTATAGATATGATGGAGATAAGTCTATAGTTTTCAGCTAGACTTGGATTGCCATTTTTAAATAGTGGAAGGACTTTAGAAAATTTGAATGCATCCGGAAAAATGTCGGTAATAAATATCAAGTTTACAAGTAGGGTGAAAGGTTTCGAAATAATGCTGGTAGTTTCTTTAATAATTGTACTATTTATTTCATCGGAGTCTAAACATTTAGAATTTTTTAGAGAGATTATTGCATCTCGAACGTCTTCTTCAGTGACTGGACCAAGAAAAAAACGAATTACAGGGCGCTGGAAAGTTTCTGAAGTTCAGAACTTCTTTCTCTGTCACAGTTGGAAGAGACTTTATGATGTTTTCAGCAACACTAGCAAAGTATTTATTGAAATAGTCGGGGGTTATATTGCATGTAGAAGTACTGTTTTGTTTATTTCTTTCAAAATTCATCACTTGCCAGAATGATTTTGATTTATTTCTCGATAAACGTATGAAATCATCATAGGCTAATCTTTTAGAATTTTTTAGTTGAGCTATATAGCACTTTTTGTAATTTTTATAGGCTTCAATATCATCCGGGTGTCTACTAAAGTCAGCTATTAGTCTAAAATTTGATAAATGTTGTCTCATGATTTTTAATTTTCTTCGAACCAACTAACTGGACACTTTTTATTTTTTGCTTTTTGAGTTTCATTGGACACCATTTTTTTACAATATCGCTATAGGTTTTTACGATAAAAGAAGTCAGGAAGTCTACATCGTCATTGGTCTCGAAAAGACTTCATTCTACTTCATGTAAAGACTGCTTAATTTTTTCTATTCCTTTTTTTGTTATTACTCTACGAGACGTTTTTTCAATAATTTGAGGAGAGCTGTCCTTTAATAGAACATATTGAGCACGATGGTCTGAGATACATGGTTCAAAGACTCCGCATCCAAAGATTTTTTTATCTAAATTTGTCAAAACATTATCAATACAGCTCGCAGATGTTGTTGTCACTCTCGTTGATTGGTGAATAGTGGGTGTTTAACCAAAAGATAACAATACATTTTCCAAATCGTATGAAGATGTTGACTTACCTTCAAAATTAACATTAAAATCTCCCAAGATTATAATTTTTGTATGCGGATTTAAGATGAATTCAAGCAAATTCTTGAATTTTTCCAAAAATATGTCAAAATTTCCTTTGCCTGACCTGTATAGAATCACAACAAGGATTTTTTCATTTATTAATTCAACTCCACAGAATTCGGAGTTTTGTTCAATATCAAAACTTTGCAAATCTAATGGCTTAAATAATATGGACTTCTTCAAAAATATGGCTGTTCCGCCGTTTTGAATTTGTTTTCTGCAGAAATAGTTTGCTAAAACATAACCATCTGAATTTATACTTTTGAGACATTGCTCTCTCTGCCAATGCTCTGAAACACCTACGATATCAAACTCATATTCATTTCATAAATGGTTCATAAATGGAACCATCTATTGGTGTGACACCAAGTCAACTTGACAAGTTTTTTATGTCGGTGTTGGTGGTTTGACCAATCAACCGACAACTGCGGTGGCAGACATTTGGGAAGCTAACCTGGAATGTCATCGAAAAACGAATCCACATGTTTCTAGAAATGATATGAAATCGAAAAAGGTTAATGCAGTCAAGCTGCTGGAAAATAATTCCATGAAAATCAAAAGATAAATGAATAAATACCATTCTGATCATTCCCATATTGATTTCAATTTAAGAGCCACCGGTAGACAGCATCGTCAGTACCGGGCAGGCCAATAGGCTGAAACAGCTGTCTAGCGGTGGCTCTTAAATTGAAATCAATATGGGAATGATCAGAATGGTACTTATTTATCTTTTGATTTTCATGGAATTATTTTCCAGCAGCTTGACTGCATTACCTAATAATATTAGTAAATCTCAACATGACGGATATAATAGTGCAATATAGGGGACATTTACAAGAATTTAATCCTGTCCAGGCAATTTGGTCAATTTATAGAAAAAGGTTAGAAAATTATTTTCGACTAATGCAATCAAAGAAGAGGACCGTAAGAGAGCCATTCTTCTAAATTTGTTAAATGAACAAGCATATAAACTTGTACATGACATGTGTTTTCCTATCGAGCCGGAATCAAAATCATTCAAGGACATACTTAACTTATTGGATGGACATTTTAAACCAACAGTGTCCGTATTTGCGAGTCGGGATAGATTTTTGGATTTACGTAAATTACATAGTGAAACACCTAAAGAGTGGGCAGCTCTATTGCGTAATGTTATTTTTACATGTGGTTTCGAAGGACAAACAGAGATAGAACGTGCGTTAGTTGATCGATTTGTGGTTGGCTACGACAGAGGATCTATAAAGGATAGATTATATGAGGAAAAAGCTACAGTGACTTTTGCTCGAATAGTGGAAATTTCCGATTCGAAATCTGCTGTTCAACCAAGTTTTCAATCGACATCAATCAAGAGAGAACCGGAAATTCATTTCGCCGGTACGAGTATTCGGTACGAAATATTCGAACTGCCGAAGCAGCACCTCCAGCGGTAGCAGTAAGGATCAAGCATTTGGATCGACTATCAGGCAAAATGTTCAGTATGTGGTCGTAAAAACCATCAACAAGATAAGTGTGTTTTCCGTCAATATTCTTGTCATATTTGTAATAAAAAAGGTCATTTAGCGCCAATGTGTCCAAATAGAAAAAAGTAAACAATATCAGGCATGCAAATAATTTTTTGGAATCAGATAATCTTGCTTTGTTTAATTTAGAGTATAAATCTGATCCAGTCGTAATAGAAGTAATACTTGTGATAGCAGGCCGTCTACTTATCAATTGGATACAGGGGCCAGCTATTCAGTTATTTCTGAAAATTTTTATAAACTTAATTTTGGCAACAAAATTTTAAAATATACAGATAAGATTTTCAATCTATATAATGGAGGTAAAATTCAACCATTGGGTTCATTTGAAACTGAAATAGAATATAATGGAAAAATTGGAATGATAAATATTTTTGTTATTAAAAATGAAGGACCACCGCTTCTGGGACGGGAGTTGACTATTTTCAATTTAAATTGGTCAAATCTCCCTGAAGATTCACACTTCATTATAAATAAATATAATGATTTACTTTCACCCGGTTCAGGTACTTTCAACAAGGGAAAAATCTCGATTAGAATTAAATCGAATTCAAAATTTTTTAGAGCCCGGTCTTTACCATTTGAAATGAGAGATAAAGTGGAAAGGAGCTGAATAGGTTATGTGAATTAGGAATTATCGTACCGGTAGACTATTAGGAATGGGGAACTCCCTGTTTTAAAAAAAGACGGGTCGGTACGAATATGTGGAGATTTTAAGATAACAGTTAATCTTTTTATAGAAATCGATAGTTATCCTATTTCAAAAATTGATGAGTTGTTCGTACAACTACAAGGGTCTGAACAATTTACCAAATCAGATTCGTCGAATGCATACCAAAAAGTTTGTTTAGATGAAGATTAAAAAAAGTTGATAACAATTTCTACACATAGGGGGTGTTGTACCGTTACAATAGAGCACCTTTTGGGATCGCAAGTATACCTGCTAAATTTCTAAAAATGTTAGAATCATTACTGCAGGGTTTGAAAGGAGTCGTTTGCTTTATGATGGCATTCTCATTACGGGTAAAGGAACACGCAAGACGTTTGGAAGAAGTATTTTCCCGATTACAGGGGGCAGGTTTGAAACTTTCTTTAGAAAAGTGTAGTTTCTTCAAAAATAAAATAACATATTTAGGATACGATCTTGATAAGCACGGTTTGCATACATCACAATCGAAAGTTAATGACATTGTTCATGCACCAGTACCGCACGACGTTACTTCTTTAAAATCATTTTTAGGGTTGATAAATGACTACGGTGAGTTCGTTAGAAATCTTTCGACATTATTGCATCCTTTGTGGGATTGGTCGATGGATTGTCAGACGGCTTTCGAGGAAGTCAAGAAAATTTTATCTTCTTCACCTGTTTTAGTGCATTACAACCCAGAGCTACCATTGAGGTTGGTGACTGACGCTAGTGAATACGGGGTAGGTGTGTTGCTAGCACATATAACTCCAGACGGTAAAGAAAAAGTAATATGTTATGCTTCACGAATTTTATCAGAACGAGAACGTAAATTTTGTACTCTTGAGAAAGAAGGACTAGCAGTGATTTTTGGATCAATCAAGTTTCAAAATTTTTTATTTGGTAGACATTTCACATTGGTGACGGACAACAAGCCCCTTTCATATATTTTTCGTCCAAATAAAAGTATTCCGCAATTTTCTGCAAATAGATTACGTAGATGGGCGATAATACTCTCCAGTTATCAATATGATGTTGAAGTAGTCAAATCGGAAAATAATCCCGCCGACATGTTGTCGCGTTTAACACAAACAGAGGAAATTTATGTAGAAAACATAGATCTAAATTATGCCCATTATTTTTCAAAGAATGAACATTTTCCTATAGATTTTGAGGTGATCCGGAAGGCCACGGTCAAGGATGATTTATTGAAAAGCATATATATATATATATATATATATATATATATATATATATATATATATATATATATATATATATATATATATATATATTAACTAGTTAGGAACAAAATTACTGAACTATTGAGTACGTAGCATGCAAAAGAAACATTGATTCCACATTTCGACACTTTTTATTGTCACCATCGAAAAAAACTACAAGAGTAAAAATATATATATTAACATATTGCTTGTCTTCGAGATTGTATGCAAATGGTGTAAAAATCATCAAATATATTTTTTACATCAAGGTCAAAATTTTAACAGTGGTGCGTGCCAATCTCTTAATCAGTAGACGCAACTCAAAAACCGTTTCATACGACACTAGTTGAGATGTATCATAAAACACCCAATGGAAAAGAAATTGACAGGTGTCCTAACTTTCATTTGATTAAAATTGAAGACATATTAGAATATAAATTCATTTATTCACAATATGAAATACTTGGAATTGAATAAAATTGAAGTTAAAGTATATGTTAGAAATTTGACAAATCATCAGGAAGGTTTTGGAGATTCTCTTGATCCAAGTACAAAAGATAGGAATATGTTTCACTTAAATGGTTGATTTCATGAACTTCATTTGAGAAATATATCACGACATGTTTCGCTAACACAGTAGCTTCTTTAACAGTGATTTGAATACTACAATTTGCTTCTTACGCTAATATTTATACACCACAGGTAACTACAATTGAGACTACCTCCATCAAATCATCTACACCTCTGCAACTTTTATATAAATGAGGTACCTCTTCAATTATGATCACCTGAAGCATATTACCTCACACTCCACATGAATAATAATACTTTCTCGTTTTTTTTAAGAAAACAAGTTCAATAATGGTGATCTATTCAAATCCAGTTGGTCATTGATTAGAATGTTTTGATTTTTAAGTTCAATAACTTCCATTGCTTCTAGATGATTCAGTTTCAAATCTTTATTTTTCATGTGTAAAATTTAGAACTATTCGTTAAAGATATGTTTTTCTTCCAAAAGATGATTTGAATATGTTGAACTTGTTTTCTTATTTACATAGTTCATATGATGACTCTGGATTCGATTCCTGAATGTTCTGCCAGCTCGACCAATATATACCTCAGTATATATTAGAAAATAAGTGGTTGAATTCAGTTTCTTATTGAAGCATACAGGTGATTGTGAGATGAAGGCCATCTCACAAAAGACTTTTTTTAGAGATAACTAGGTAAAGTTATTGGAAATATTAAAACATAGTGGAAAGATTCTACACCTGATTAGAATAAATTAAACGTTGTTTATAATATACCATGTAATAATTATGATTTAAATTATAATGGAACAACTTCCAGAACATTATCAAACAGAATAACTTCAGACAAAAGTGATATAAGAATAAACAAAAATATATGTGAACTAGCTCAACATTCTATTGAAACAGAAAACAAAATTGAATTTTATCAAGCAAGTTTCATATTCAGAAAAAAATATGTTTGAAAGGCTTTTTCACGACATGATCCTTATTAACAAAAATCCTAATAATATGAACAGAAAAACAGACATTGAAAATCTGAATATGATCTACAATAATTTACTAGACTTAGATAAATCTCGGTAATATTCTCAATTTGAAAAAAATGCATTCATTCATTCAATGAGCATTCATGGAATACAAAACTTTTCAATGATAATGTCACTCTTGTCATTATAGTAAGCTTTGAACGTGACATTACCAATATCAGATATCTGAAAATTATGACATTAACATCAATGCACCAATTTTGTGATTTTTTTTTGACAATAATCAATTTTCAATTGTAAAACTCAAATTACTTGTAAGTGTTGTCCATTTTTTCCCAGTTCTTTTCTATTGTATTTCATTTCAGCGTCATGACGAAGTCTCTATTCAGACACGAAAGCTTGACGATTCGTGAAATAGATTAAATATATTTCTCTCTTCTTACAAACCTCATAGAAAATTGTGATTCTTACTCAAAAGTGAGAAAAGATTCTACATTATAAGTTCAACGGATCTATAATGATTCAATTAAAAACTTGTTTGAAGTCAATCAGATTGACAACTATGTGATGTGATATCTCTTTTCAGCAATGTCTATTTAGATGCTTTTCTCAGATCTATTAATAGAAAATGGGGAAGTATTAGTCAGTTTTGTGATATCCATAAAAACGATTTCTTCAAACTTATAAATTTCCTTTTTAATAACACATATTTCTCATTGAATGGTAAAATTTATATACAAACTTTTGAGACTCCAATGGAAGCTAAGATTAGCCCCATTTTTCCAGCATATGTTATGTATGATCTGTTAGACTTGGTCTAACAGGTTCTTCCTTTCAATCTCTTTTCCATAAAAAATTATTTGATGATATGATTATCTCCCTTCCTCAAGATACAATACTGAAATTGTGGACATCTCCAATAGTTATGACCCTTATATACAGTTTAACAACGAACCTGAAAACAACGAGCAAAGAGTTCCGTTCCTGAATACTAAGGTAATCAGAATACACGATAATATCCTTCTCATAGATTGGTTTCACAAGCGTATCAGTTCTGTAGGTTCTTGAACTACTGTTCATACCATAAGCAATCAACGAATATCAACTTGGTCTAACAAATGAAGAACCGCATTCTACAGATTTCTGATCCCTCATTTTTTTCAAAAATGAGGGATCAGAACATATTATTTAGTACGTCATCTATTGACATTCAACTCAATAATAACAACCAGTTGGATAGAAATCCGTTAAAATCAAATAATATCACAATTGACACTGATCCACCTCCAATTCTTATAGTTTTAACTTCTTTACCATACATCAGTGATATGACACCTAAGTTATGCAGAATCTTCAAGAATTTGAATGTGAAAATAGCTCAACCATCGATAAATCATTTTCAAAACATAAGGATAAAACTCCTACAAATTTCCAATCTCAATTAGTTCATTCCATACCATGTTTGAATTGTAGTAATGAATATATTGGTCAAATGTCAAGACATATAAAAGTGATAGTAGATTACATCCTGAGAGAAATGCTCTCAGCAATTACGTTGTTAAAGAAGGTCATAATATGGACTAATAATTCAACCAAAATCTTAGCAATTGAGGAAGATTAAAACTAGAAACCAAGGCGAAGCTTAACCTATTTATGCTATATAGGTATCCCATACAGGTAAACCATCCAGGTGTACCACCCATACAAGTATACCAACCTAAATTAATTTTACAATTTTGCCTTATCTATTATTTTACAATATATGTTTATATAAAACAATTTTCAGCTATATAAGAATTTTTAGTGCATCGTCTTTTGACTTTCCCTCTAACACATGATAGGTTCACAAAAGAAAGACGTACAATACAGGAAATAGCAGCCACTAACGGTTTCTCGAAGGGTATTGTAATGAATCTGAAGCCGGCCCTGACCGACGCATGACGCATCACGGAATACCGCGAAAGAGCGGGAAGGATGCGGATGAGTCCCGAAATCCGCAGAGGGATCCGGAACGTTCGTTGACAATATAAAAACGTCGCTCTTCGTCCCGAAGAGTAGTCTGTACCAAGAAAGCGAATCGAGCGGTTAACAAACGGTGAAGATAAATTAAGCGTTAGTTACTGAGTGGTGTAAATAAATTAGTTGTGATAGTGAAGTATTGTTAAAATAAATTTGTTTAAGACAGTTAATTCTTTAATTCGTTACAATTGGTGTCAGAAGTGGGATGAGTGCTACAGTTGAAGAAGGGTCAGAGAAACATCTTCTACTTGGTGACCAAAAAGCATTCTCGAGACAAACCATCCTATGAAGATGTCTGGAGGAGTCTTACTAGACTGAAGGAGACGATGTTCGACCAAAATCTCGTGGAGTTGGCGATCCCGAAATTAGCCTCTGGGCTCGACAGGCTGGACTGGAGAATTGTGAGAAGCATGTTGGAAACGATCTTCAGATCCAGCGGCATCCAGATTCTGGTGTGTGGTAACCATCTTCCACGACCGAGCATAAAGACTGTGGAGTGTTACTTCCATCGAACTTCACAGTGCAAATATGGAGAGTTCTGCAGGTATCGACACACGCCAAGGATGACATTTCGGGGCGGAACGTCTTTAAGAAGGGGGCAATGTAATGAATCTGAAGCCGGCCCTGACCGACGCATGACGCATCACGGAATACCGCGAAAGAGCGGGAAGGATGCGGATGAGTCCCGAAATCCGCAGAGGGATCCGGAACGTTCGTTGACAATATAAAAACGTCGCTCTTCGTCCCGAAGAGTAGTCTGTACCAAGAAAGCGAATCGAGCGGTTAACAAACGGTGAAGATAAATTAAGCGTTAGTTACTGAGTGGTGTAAATAAATTAGTTGTGATAGTGAAGTATTGTTAAAATAAATTTGTTTAAGACAGTTAATTCTTTAATTCGTTACAGTATTGTAGATGACATAATAAGGAAGAAGAAGTTTAGGTTGAGAATGAACGAAATCTCGACTTTCAGAAAGGACAAAAACCAAGATAAATACATCTCAGTTCCATACCACCAATATACGAGGAACTTTGGAAAGATTTTCAAGGAACTACTTTTGAAGGTGGTTTTTAAAACAAGTCATACACTACAGAGCCTTTTGGGAAGTCCAAAAGACAAAGTCGAGAATTCGGAAAAGTCTGGAATTTACGAAATTGAATGTAAGGACTGCGTTGCAAAATATTATGGACAGACAAAAAGATCTATTAAAGTAAGATATAAGGAACACTTAGCACACTTAGAATATGGAAGACCAGAAAAATCAGCAGTCGCCCATCATCAAGATAAGTTAGACAAGTCAACAACAACAGGCAACTAGATGCCTATGAGAGTGTAGAAATAGTAAACACGATAATATTATGAATAACGATGACGAACCTATACCAAAGAACATACTATATAGCTTGTTCAAATGAAATAAGGACACATTGCAAAAATAAATTTAGATAGGCAATATTGTGAAATAATTTTTATATAGCTGAAAATTGTTTTATATAAACATTTATTGTAAAATAATAGATAAGGCAAAATTGTAAAATTAATTTAGGTTGGTATACCTGTATGGGTGGTACACCTGGATGATTTATCTGTATGGGATACCTATATAGCATAAACAAGGTTAGCTTTGCATTAGTTTATAGTTTTAATCTTCCTCTTTGAAGATGATCACTTGGTGATCGAAACACGTGTCGAGGTAATAAAAATAATGATTTGGTGTTGGGAAAAAAACTCCAGTAATATTCATTACTACAAAGGTTCCAAACAGTGCATCATAAATAATTGCTTTAAAAAAAGATCAGACAATGATCATTTCAGTGACATCTATGCCTTAGGTCTACTCAATATGGATAAAAATTCACATGATTTTCAAGTCAACAATAATGCTGAATACTCATTAACCTAACTCATAACAATTCTTTGAAATTGCAACAAATTTCAAACCTCCCTATGGTACTTCATTTTAATAATTTTTTTTTAATGTCATGAATTTAACATTCATGATAATTATTTATTGATAATTATACTTTCAGCCAAGTTTTTAGGAGATCACGGATATGACATATGGATGATCAACTTCAGAGGAACATCAGAAAGTCTTGGACATGTCAATAAATCAGCTGATAATCTTGATTACTGGACCTTTAGGTAATGTAGAATTTCTTTATATTTGGAATTATCTGTCATCCATTCACAATCAATAATTGCAAAGTCATCTATGAGTTAATTTTCTCAATAACAAAATGAACTTACAAAAGCCTTCTGATTGTGGCATGTAGATAACATTGAAATGATATTTGTTATAGCTCTTCATGCTACAAGTATTGAATATGAATATTATTTGTCCCATTCTAATTCAGAAATAGGATGAATATATAAAAAAATCCCACTCGTTTCTCCACAAAACTTTCGATTTTGTATACACTACTAAAAATCAATGTACTCCTTCATAAAATGCTGAT
Organism: Leptinotarsa decemlineata; assembly: GCF_025532065.1. Taxonomy (NCBI): domain Eukaryota; kingdom Metazoa; phylum Arthropoda; class Insecta; order Coleoptera; family Chrysomelidae; genus Leptinotarsa; species Leptinotarsa decemlineata. The sequence goes on from NW_027412533.1 coordinate 18,818,555, forward strand.
TCACATTTTCAGGCCATTGAATTACCAATTTCTCTGTATGTCTAGAGTCAGCATATTTCTTGAGCATATTTGAAACAAAATATGTAAAAGCCGACGAAAGCTGACGAATGCAACGACACATTTGTAGGCATCAACAAGAGGCATCTACCAATGAGTTGTCCTAACGAATAAAAATATGAATGAACGAATGTAGAAACCGACACAATAAGGGAATTTGAAATAAACTGCTGCCAATCCCAACGGTTCTAAATATTTCTGACCAATGGTTGAAGCCTCTCGTGAAATTCACGAAAGGCTTCAACCATGTGTCTCACAAAAATGTGATAGTAAAACACATTTTTGAAAAAAAACTACAATTTACACGCTCTGAAAAATAAACTTCTGATTGAATCGAACTCATCAATTCATTAAATGACACAATTCATTTGATATAAAAGCTTGTAGCAGAGTTTCACCTATTCTACACAGAGTATGATTTTGGGACGGTGAACATCTTCGTTACGTAACGCGTTACGATGCCAGTCTGTCCGGCGTCCCTCTCTCACGCATATGACAGTAGCAGACGGACCCCTCCTTTCTCGTCGAACAGACTCTTCTCTCTCCTCCCTTCGCATGATTCAGTGTTTAGTGTGCCATAGACATATACTGTTGAAACTTATGGCTCATGGTATGAATAATATATGTACATATACAAAACAATCAACAAAAAATTTTAATATTGAATGACCCTTTCTTACATTATCATATCAATATGCATGAAATTTAGGTAATAACCTAAGCTTTTCACAAGTGAAACAATTTCAGTATTAAATAGTTCAACTTAGATTAGTTTGAATTATCACTTCTGTTGGGCGTCCCGAGACGCACACATATTTTTTTCCTTAGAGTCACTCATGTCGATATCAAGTTATACATTGTATTCTTCACACAATTTAAGGAACAACCGTTCCAACGATTTGCTGTTCTCATAGAAATATGATCTGCTGACAGCGTTTTCCCAAGAAATCCTTATTTCGATTTACAGAGCGATTCACACTATTTGAACTTATATTTTATTTAATTCTGATTGTAACTCCTGCTAGAGACAGTTGTCTCTAATTGTACTTTCATAAAATGAATATATTTTCAAAGAGACAATTTTCCGTTCTGAGTATTTAACTGGCGCAGTCGGTAGGATTTGTGCAGTGCGTTGAAAGAACTTTTTCGCGACTTGAAGTGTCTACATCTTAAGCAAGACTCTAAGAAACGACTCTACTTCTTGAGGCTACAAGGAATCATCGGAGAAAGAACTGGAGACTACGAGATTTTGGATCATCAAAATAACTGTAGGTGCTGAATTTCCTTTTCGCCTTTACTGAATCCTCTGCACAAGGATTCCGGTGAAGATAATTCAAGGCAGTTCATTGCGAACAAAAACAGTGTTTATTCTAGACGAGTTATTAAAAAAAAATTAATTAATTTTGTGAATTTTTGCTAGCAGTTTGAAAAAAATCTAAGCTAAAGGCGGTACTAGAGAATTATTTATCAAATATTGATTCATGAACTCACTTGACGGGGAACCTCCCCACCAACGAATTTCTCAATACCAGGAAAACCCCAGAACCAACTTCAGAACTCAATACGATTCAAATCAATTACAAAATCAATCACGATTTTTTCAACACAATCAAACGCCAAATTTAATTTCAGAAGAATTACTTTCAAATGAATATGAAAACCCGATTGATTTCTATGATCAACTTGCCAACCTATATCAATATTAGGAACACCCCAATCCGAATGAAATCCCTGATCCAAATAAATATTTCAATAACGAATTCGACCAACAACAATCTTGTATTTCAAACAATCCAGACCCTGAAGAAATCGCAAATTTTCAGGCAACGAGCCAACAAGGCCAATTGACTTAGCCGAAATCAATCTATCATGTAAATACCTCACCATATGTAGAAACAAAAAACCCAAAATTAAAATTACTTATCGATACGGAAAGCTCTCGATCAATAATCAAACCTTCGATAATTGAAAAATTATTTCCAGATAAAATATAACATTCCAATACCATAATAAAAACGGCAACTGATTGTCGAAAGGTCACAAATATTGACTATTGCAAAAAAACGGATATGCCCTGATTGATATTCAAAACCCCACCAATAGGACGATTCCTGTGAAATTACTCAAACCCCTACCATTCACCCAATTTGAATCCTCAAAGACTTGCAAAATAAAATTTGTATCGTCTACATGGATGAAATCATAATATTCAGCAACGGACTTCAAGAGCACATTCAAATCCTCAAATTGGTTTTCTCCAAATTGCGCGAAGATTGATTGAAAATTCAGATAGGTAAATCGGAATTCCTTCGAAAGGAAGTTGAATTTTTGGGACATGTGATCACACCTGAAGGAATCAAAGCTTATCCCCTAAATGTCTTGACTATCAATTTCAAAGACTCAGAAAGATATTGAATTTCATTAGTGTGGACTTCCATTGTCTAATATGATATAAATTGATTTGAAATCCCGGAAAAAATCTGTAAGAAATTAAAAAGATCAGCTGAATTATATTAAGCAAAAAACAGAAATTACAATGAAATAACATACAAGCGCCAAACAAAAATAAAAAAATTGAACTATCAACACGAGATGAAAAATAAAAAATTAATAACAAGAAATGGAAGTATAGAAAAATTAAAAGATTCCAAACCAAATTACTTCACGACATTTCGATTGTTAGTATCCACAATCACCTTTGGGTGATAACTGGACTTATTTCTCCGAGATCTGACTATGTATAGGTCATCCGAGTGATTTCACCTATCAAATGCGTTGTTGGACCACATATATGCGGCTTCTTTGAATTTTCTCCTAAACCAGTGTTCCTCCTTGTGGATGATTTCAACTTGAGACCACTTGATGTTATGTTGAGGAGTCCACACATGTTCTGCTATTCCGGATTTGCTGGTTTCTCCTCGCTGTGTGTGTTTTCTGTGCTCGGCAATGTGAAATTTCAATGGCCTCTTAGTTTCACCGATGTATGATTCTCTGCTATTCCGGATTTGCTGGTTTCTCCTCGCTGTATGTGTTTTCTGTGCTCGGCAATGTGAAATTTCAATGGCCTCTTAGTTTCACCGATGTATGATTCTCTGCACTCCCAGGGTATCTGATAAATGCAATTCTTGGAATCGCAGTCCACGTTTAGTGACCTGGTTTTCGTGAGGCTGCTACGGATAGTGTTCCCAGATCTGAAGCAGCTTCTGATGTTATACTTGGACCCAATCCTTCTTATCATTTCCGACAATCCTCTGATGTAGGAAAATACAAGTACTGGTTGTGGCGGCTACTCTTCCTTGTGTCTTGCTGTCTTCTACTGTTTCACAATCACTTTGGAGTAACCATTCCGTTGAAGGTCATTTCTGATGATGCCTAGGAAAGGAAAAAATAAGAAGGATTGGATTCAAATACTACATCAGAATCTGCTTCAGATCTGGGGACACTAACCTCATGAAAACCAGTCTACTGAAAGTTCACATTGTTGTGCACAAGAAACGCACACAGCGAGGAGAAACAAGCAAATCCGTAATAGCAGAGCATGTTTGGACTCCTCAACGTAGCATCAAGTGGTCTCAAGTTGAAATCGTCCACAAGGAGGAACACTGGTTTAGGAGAAAATTCAAAGAAGCCACATTAATGTTGTCCAACACCGCATTTAGCCAAGCTAGCGTAGAGATACGTGATACATGGAAATATCTAATCAAGCGGAACACGACCAATTCCTGCCATATGGTCAGCTTCCGCTTAAACCAATGTAGCAGAGTGAGGGAAAAGGGGATAGGTGAAATCACTCGAATTACTTATAAATGTCAGATCTCGAAGGAATGAGTCCAGAATGACCCGAAGATGATAGTGGATACTAACAATCGAAACGTCGTGGAGTAACTTGGTTTGAAATCTTTTAATTTTTTCCTAATTCTCATTTCTTGTTAATAATATTTCAATTTTCATCTTGTGTTGATAGTTAAGCTTTTTTAATTTTTTGGTTGCTGCTGTTATTTCATTTCAATCTCAGATTTTCACTCAATATAATTGTTATTTTTCAGAAAATTTTTTAATTTTTCACAGATTTTTTTCAGGGATTTCAAATCAATTTATATCATATTCGAGAATGAAAGCCCGAACCCATGAAATGCACACGAAACATTGTAAACCACCTTCAAACGAAGATATTAAATAATTTTTGAAACTGTTAGGTTACTATCGAAAATTCAATAATAACTTTGCCAGACTCAGGAAATCTATTACCAAATGTCTTGAGAAAAATGAAAGGTAGGTTACACAAAATACTCCATTAATTGCTTCAATACATGCAGTCATTACTCATATCTGAACCTGTTCTAGCATATCCTGACTTCGAAAAATCATTCCAATTGACTACAAACGCCTCAAATTCCGCAATAGGCGCCATATTATCCCAACATGACCACCCAATATGTTACGCCTCCCGGACATTGAACCCAGCAGAAGTAAATTATACGACAAGCGGCTCTACTTATAAAAACCAGGTGATCATTACACTTGGGGATATAGAAAAACTCAAGTGTAGAATCGAAAGAGATTTGGAAAATTTTCGGTCATGTATCACATCAATAAATAAAAACATCGAAAATAATATCGTCAAATTACTCAGAGATTACTTCGATCCAAAGCAAACGTATGTAATACGATACGATATCTTTTCAAAAATTCCAACATTTTCAAAATGTCCAACATTCCTCACTGATGTAAAAACTGATGTAATAAACGTTTCACAAAGGTATCAATGAAATAAAATAATCCCTGAGTTCACGTTTTCATTAGCCTAAAATAATTGATGATATTCAAAATTTTGTCAACAACAGCAAAATATGCCAAAAAAACAAATATGATTGGAATCCTCCCATCATCGAATTCAATCTCACTCCTACCACTCCACACCGTGTTAAGAATCACACGTCGAAAGGTAAGACCTCGTTAGTCCTTAGCTCGCACAAGTTTCTCAACTTCTGAGAGTTTTCGTTCGTATGGGTGCGACAGCTGATTAACGGAAAAACAGATTTTTTTTAAACTTCAAAACTTCACTCGACCTTGATCGAACATTATCGGTGTTTGAAGGAGGAAAACAAAAATCTTTCTCCTGACCAGATAATGAAACGCGCCCTCCTGGGATACAATAACTCAATTCAAAGTGTCACAAAATTCACCCCGTTGAAGTAGTGAAAGGTCACATCATTAATACGAATCCAATCGATCTCGGTGAGCTTATCATCATTCCGGACTACGTTCAAGCCCATAAAAACACCACTTAAAAATTGAATGAAAATAGAGAAGAACCCCCCGATTTTTCTAATCAACAAACAGCATACATAAGGACCAAAGCACGACAAAAAAAAACAAACAAAATTCAGAAAAACTAAAATACTCAAGGAAACAAGTATGAAACTAGAAACCAAAAAAGGAACCTATGACAAAAATATTGCATAAAAGCCCACGACTAACAGAAAACCTTTCAAGGAACTGACGAAAATGAGGTTACCAACCTTGTACCTGGTACTTCACGTACTTCAAGTACTATGTGATGAAGACATTCAAATCAAAACCATTCATTATCCCATTCTTTCCATAAACTTAGGTAACGCCAAAGTCATTTATAATAAGCACACATTTCTTTACTACATCGATTTGAGTCCAATTATCAATCAACTAAATAACTCACAAATATATTTCAATATAATCAAAAATAATTTCAGTTAGGAAAATGTAACACACCCAATTTCCTACCATGATCTATCTGAAAATATGCTTCAAAGAACTGAATAGCTCATTGAAACAATGCAGACAAAACTGGACAACCTTCAATCACATATTCGTGTTAAACGAGGTATGATCAATGGAATCGGCAAAATCAATGAATGCCTTTTCGGAACACTTGACGTGGGTACTTTGTTCACTCACTCGAATTGACCGCCGTGTTGGTCGGTGGTTCATGCCCCTGTCTGAACGATCGATTTTCGCTTGCTATCGTCCAACCCGTGTTAGGAATCTCACGTTAAAAGGTAATACCTCGTTAATCCTTAGCTCGCACAAGTTTCGACTTCTGAGGGTTGTCGTTCGTAGGGGTGTGACGGAAAAACAGATTTTTTAAACAGATTGGTAGTAGATGAACAAGGCGGGTTCTGGCGCAAAATCCCATGTATTTTCTTATGGAGCTGAACTTTTTGCAATTTTTGGTTCAAACAGGAATGGGGGAAACGTGTGACGAGTTACGTACCGAATAAGTACGTTCAACCAGCCGACTAGGTCTACGACCCGGCCAAGGAGCGCCGACGCTGCAGTATCAAACAGCCGGCATTCCTGGAAAAGCCAACATTATAATTTCTCACCATTTATATTACATTATTGGAAATTCAGTCTTGATGTAACTTTTGTTCGAACAACTTGTCCAAATAAAAATATTTCGTCTTTTTAAAAACGGTCTTCGTTCTTTAAAGTACATAATTGGCGCAGTCGTGGTAGGATTCTCGAAGGCATCTATCGACTTAGATATCCTTGAGTTTCAACTCTTCATCGAGAAGAACCGGATGAGTCGTTTCGGCAACAAAAAAAACTCTGAAGCTGAAAGTACCATCATCGGATCAACTACGGTTCCAGAGGCGGATCCCAGTACACGAAATCTCCAACACCAGACGATGGAAAGGAATTTTTCGTGAGTTACTCATTGTTCCCTTTTGTGATCCTATATGTCAAGCTCCTCAATTTTTCCTGAATCATTAGGTGATATCAGTGCAGAAATTGAGTTAGATTTAAGTCAATCACTAGAAGCTCTTAGTATAAATAATAATCAAACTAGACAATTAGGAAATATAGTCGATTCTATCATGGCAGTAACACCAGTTTTTGATTTGAAACGTTTGCAAATCATACCAGAGTTTGATGGTAACCCTTGCAGACTTCATCGATTTATTTCAACATGTACCGATATATTGAACACCTATTGGGACGCCACTCCCGCAAATAATAATTGTGCACAAAATAAACTTTTACTAAACAGTATTTTTTCCAAATTGACTAGACCGGCAGAAAAATTTTTTTCTATTAGCGGTAGTAACGATTGGAACACCATTAAAAATTTATTGATCACTCACTTTGGCGATCAGAGAAATGACAGTAGTTTATTATCAGATTTAGGCTCCTTGAGACAAAATCCAAATGAAAATTCACAAAATTTTTTTTCAAGAGTTGTTTCTATGCTCAATCTTCTTCATAACTATGTTATTTTACACGAGGTAAACAAGCAAGTGAAAATAAGCAAAAAATTACTCTATGATTCACATGCATTGCATACATTATTTGTTGGTTTGAGAGAACTCCAAAGTTCAATGATCAGATCAATGAGACCGAATAATTTAGCTGAATCACAACAATATATCATCGAAGATAACAACTTTCGGTATTTACAAAAATCTCAATTCAATAATTTCACCCCTCAAAAGTCACCAACCATATCAAATCCCCAAAATTTCAATTTTGTTCAACAGTCTCAGAATTTTCAGCCGAACAGACCCCAAATGCAACAAAATATTCCTCGACAACTGCAACAGAATCAAAATTTTTCTAACCAACCTCAATTTCCTAGAGGACCAATTCAAATACAACCCCGTCAAAATGTGCCCCAAAAAAAATACTTCACCATCAGCCAAGTATTCGGAGCACCGCGAAATGTTTGGAAACCCAACAATGGGCCATCCACTTCCCAACCAACCCCGATGAGCATGTCAGTACCCAGAATTTTTCGAAAAATAGACCTTCCTTTCAACAACCCATTCGAAATCACTTCCGGAATAATCCAAATCAGAGACGTAACTTCGTCTTCGAAGAACTTCTTAATATTGAATACGATAAAGACTATGAAACATGTGATTTTCCACAGGGAGAGTTTTCAAACGAACAATACGTTGACGAAACTGAACAATTCTCCTATTATGACGAGACTGACGATCAAAATTTTCACGAAACGTGGCCAAACTCAAGCGAAACATAATCGACCTCAATACCATATATGACAAAAAAGAATTACCTTACATTTAAATCGAAAATCCACCTATGAAACTTTTGATAGATACGGGAGCAACCAAATCTTTCCTGAATCCCGAAATTGCAAAAATGTATTACTCTGAAAATATTTTTAAAGAACCCTCCGTAGTTACATCAGTTTTTCAACAATCACAGCGTGATTATTGTGCTAGCATTCCATCTTTCGAAGAGTTCAACTCAGAGCAAAAATTGAAGTTTCATTTATTTAAATTTCATCAATATTTCGATGGATTGATCGGGTTAGATATACTTAAAGAAATGAATGCCAAAATCGATTTCTCAAATTCAATTTTATATACTCCAAATTCTCAACTCTACATTCAGTACTATGAGACCCAGAAAAAGCTATTATTTTTTGTCGAACTGGAACCAAACACAGGGACCAAAATAAAAATCCCTGTGAATCAATTATCAGGTGATATAATCGTACCCCCTACAAAAATCAATGGATGTTTCATCAGAGAAACACTAACTAGAGCCAATAACGGATACGCTATGGTAGAGCTAGAAAATCCGAACGATCAAAATTGTGAAATTGAATTGTTTGAGCCACTTAATACATATTCATTTCCTGTTCAAAACTATGAACTTTACCATGCAGATATTGACCCCTTACAAACAGACGAACATGACATCCGACATCTCATTCGAACTGAGCATATGAATAATGAGGAAAAACTGCACATTGTCAAATTATGCCAAAAATATTCAGATATTTTTCACCGTGAAGGAGAAAAGCTTACTTTCACAAATATAGTCAAACATCAAATAAAAACGAAAGATGAGCTTCCTGTATACACTAAATCTTACAGATATCCCTTTATCCATAAGGCAGAAGTTGCGAAACAGATAAATTCAATGCTAGATCAAAATATTATCCGACCTAGTAATTCGCCCTGGTCTTCACCTATTTGGGTAGTACCCAAAAAACCGGACGCCAGTGGGAAAAAGAAATGGAGGATTGTGGTGGACTACCGGAAAGTCAATGAGAAAACCATTGAAGACCGGTATTCGCTGCCAAATATAAGCGATGTATTGGATAAACTGGGCAGGTGCAAGTATTTCTCTACATTAGATTTGGCAAGTGGTTTCCATCAAATAGAGATGGCCCCAGAAGATATTCAAAAAACAGCCTTCAATGTCGAGAATGGCCATTACGAGTACCTGAGGGTACCGTTCGGGTTGCGAAACCCTTAGTAGGGTGATGGACGACGTTTTGAAAGGTCTCCAGAATGATATATGTTTAGTGTACATGGATGATATTATTGTATACTCAACATCCTTACAAGAACATATAATCAACCTGAAAAAATTTTTCAGAGGCTACGCGAAACAAACTTGAAAATTCAAGTTGACAAATCAGAATTTCTCAAGAAAGAAGTTTCTTTTCTCGGGCACATTGTAACATCAGAAGGTGTTAAACCAAATCCGGATAAAATCAAAGCTATTATGCAATATCCCATCCCAACAACTACGAAACAAATAAAATCATTTCTTGGACTTTTGGGATACTACCGTAAATTTATTAAAGACTTTGCCAAAATTACAAGACCATTTACACTTTGTCTGAAAAAAGGCGCCACAATCAAGCATGATGGAAATTTCATCAAAGCTTTCAACCATTGCAAAACTCTTCTGACAAATGACCCAATATTACAGTACCCAGACTTTGACAAGCCTTTTAACCTTACTACAGACGCTTCAAATTCGGCAATTGGTGTTATTTTATCACAGGGCCCTATTGGTTCTGACCATCCCGTTGCATATACATCTAGGACACTGAACGACGCGAAGCATAACTATAGCACAATAGAAAAAGAACTTTTGGCTATTGTATGGGCCACGAAGTATTTCCGGCCCTACATTTTTGGTAGAAAATTTTTTAATTATACTGACCACAAACCACTTCAATGGCTGATGTCTTTAAAAGAACCAAATTCAAGACTCGTCCGTTGGAAGTTGAAATTAGAAGAGTTTGACTATCAAATTATGTACAAAAAAGGAAAAAAAAAACACCAATGCAGACGCCCTCTCAAGAATTGAAATCCACGCCAATGAAGTAGAACCACAGCCATGCAGTGCGAGGACAAATCTAGAAGATATTGAAGAAACCTCCCCGTTTTTACAATATATGAAAAAATTCAACATTACACAGAAACACCCAGAACAAGACAACATCTCATTATCTAACAACCTTGACGAAACCCCGAACGAAGCCAAAATCGGAGTAGAAACCGACACATCGAGCTCAGTACAAGAAAATAAGATTCAAGAATTGATTTCAAACCCCGAGGAACCTGATGAACCCGAAGAAAATAATGTAACTGTACATACAAATGCTGAAAATCCCGTACAAGAAATCAACCCAAGTGAATCACCTATCAATGTCTTTCAAAATCAAATCCACATATCAAAATCAACCTTGCCTAGAAAAACAACCAGAAAAACGCTATGGAAACCAAACTTTAAAAAAATATGGAACATATACATAGTAAACGATGACCTTTCTCCAATCATAACATTTTTCAGTGATTTTGGTCAGCCTAGAAAAACTTATGCATTTTATTTCAATGATGACGAATCGAACAAAATGTACGAAAACCTTTGCACTCTAATGACGCAAACTTTCAAAAACCACACATTCAAATTAATTAAATGCAATTTGAAACTTGAAAATATAACAAACGATGACAGACAGAAAGAACTATTAGTCTATAATCATGAAACAAAAACAAACCATCGCGGAATTCAAGAAACCATACAATAAATTAAGAAAAAGTACTATTGGCCCAACCTTGCTAATCATGTCAGGAATTATATCAACAAATGCGAAGTATGTCAAATATCTAAATATGATAGAAACTCACCAAAAATAAATTTTCAAACACCAACACCCAAAAAACCATTTGAAATCGTTCATATCGATGTTTTTCAAGCCAACGGTCAAAAATTCCTTACGATAATAGATACTTTTTCTAAATATGCACAGGCTTTTCCTCTTACATCCGCAAACGCTTCCTCTATTGTCGAAAGTCTCATCACATTCATGTCGTTCCACGGACTACCACTAAAAATCATAGCCGATAGTGGAACAGAATTCAAAAACTCTACTTTGACTGACTTCACAAAACTTCACAAAATTGACATTCATTTCATCACCCCAAAAAACTCAACTAGTAACGCCCCCGTAGAGCGCCTTCATTCAACCTTTCTTGAGCATTTGAGGGTTTTGAAAATTGAAAATCCCCGTTCTGAAGTAACGAGCCTAATGCTTTATGCTATTTTTGGATATAACTACTCCATACATTCCTTAACAAAACAAAAAACCAATAGATATTGTGAGTGGACATATCAATACAAAGGATCCATTTGATATAGATATAAACCACGAAATTCTAAATAATTATATTCAGGAACACAAAGACAGAACTCAATTGATTTTCAATTACATTCACGAGACTTCCCAACAACAAAAAGAGAAGATAATAGAAAAACAAAATCTCACTCGCGAAAATCCGGTCAGCTATCCTGAAGATGGCGAAGTTTATCGACATAACGTAAAAACTCGTGGGAAAAAACTGAACGTTTCATTCATAAAAGAAACTGTTGTCACCGATCAAGGACTGAAACTAAAAACAAAACGTAATACCTACTACAAAAACATTTTCAAAAAACCCCAAAAAATCGTAACAAAGTCGAATTTGTTACAGGACCCTCCTACTCTTGACGATAATCCACCTAACATCATCAAAGAACGTACAAATAACGAACCTGAAGGACAACCCAGGGAACCTGCCCTTTCTACTAGGGACAGCAAAAATTAGAGTAGCCACACACACCTTTCTTCATTATATTGATTTCAAGCCAATTTCAGAAGAAATCGGAGAACTGACTGACATTATAACGCAATAAAATCATCACTCATGAATCAGAAAGACCTCAGTTCAACCTACCTTACATCCTTACATCAATACACCGAACAACATATAGACTTCCAATTGAAATCAGTTAAAGAAAAACTACAATCAATCTACCCCTTAGCGATTCGAAAAAAACGAGGGTTGATCAATGGACTTGGAAATATTGTCAAATTTGTTTCCGGTAACTTAGATCAGGAAGATGCCCAGCGTTACGACGCAGCTATTGAAAAATTACAAAATAACGAAAATCAAATTGTTCATTCTCTGAATCAACAAATATCATTGACTCACAGAGTACTTGAAAATAACAATAAAACATTTTCACTCATGATTCATAATCAGAATGTGATCAAAGAAAGTATCGAAGAGCTTAACAATAATAGCACACATTTTTTTATCCTTATTAGATACATATACACAAATAAAATTCAACTTGGATACACTACTTTCAATTCTCACCAATATTGAAAACGCCATTTCTTTCGCTAAACTTGGCACCTTACATCATAGTATAATATCTATCGACGATATAAAATCAATACTCGATTCGCTTCTGAAGTATCATTCTAAAGATCAATTGGTATATTCAGAAATCGAGGACAGCTATAAACAATATGATATAACACCTGTTGACGCATATTTTTCGAATACAAAACTAATTTTTGCATTGCATATCCCTCTTGTGCATCCCGAAACCTTCTCACATTACCACCTTTATTCAATACCCACTCAGAATTTTACCACAATTATTCCAAAAAACTCCTTTTTCACAATGAGTAATGATATGTTCCAATACGACTCTGGACCATGTCGTTATCTGAACCCGAACTACCTGTGCCCGAACAACTACCTGATAGATGGAACCCAGGAAAGCGATTGTAGTTTTTCAATTTTACAAGTAAAATATAACGAAGCCGTATGCCAAACAGCAACCATAGTGGTGAACAAGCCCTTAATCGAGGAAGTCAGCGAATCGAATTATATCGCCATATTCCCTCAACAAGAAAAAGTCCAAACCCGATGTGACGAAACCGACTTCGTGATGCTGAAAGGATCCTTTCTCATCGAAATCCCATACCAATGCAGCATCGAAACCTCCGGACATGGATACACCAACGAGAAGGGAGAAACCAAGGGAAAACCGTTATTTCTTCCTGAAATTACAATACAGAAAACAGAAAACAGAAAATCGAAAAAACCAAACTCCAAGTCGACGATATCTCACTTGACGAACTACGTGAAGTGCAACTCCAAGGAAATAGACTTCAACCCCTAGACTTAACAGGTTCAACTTCTTCCAGCCACCACCCCTGGACGATTCCCTTATATATATATTCGCCATTATAGGGATCATTTATATTTGTCTGAACAAGTTCAGAAGATGCAAGAAAAATACCAAGGATGCCGCAGAACCCCAACAGTCTCCAGAAGTTTTGTTTGTCCCATCCAAAACTTCATCTTAGGAGGGAGGAGTTACGTACCGAATAAGTACGTTCAACCAGCCGACTAGGTCTACGACCCGGCCAAGGAGCGCCGACGCTGCAGTATCAAATAGCCGGCATTCCAGGAAAAGCCAACATTATAATTTCTCACCATTTATATTACATTATTAAAAATTCAGTCTTGATGTAACTTTTGTTCGAACAACTTGTCCAAATAAAAATATTTCGTCTTTTTAAAAACGGTCTTCGTTCTTTAAAGTACGTAATTGACGTCATCGACGCAGGATGAAACGAGTATCGTAGCGATTCAAGCATGGAAGTCGACCCCCTTGCCGTCGCCCCCCTTAGTACTCCACATCACCGCTCAGGCCCTCTTGAGACTCCGCCTCAGCGCTCAGACCTCCTTGTCACGTGATTTTAATTAAAAAAGTTTATAGTTATGAGATTCGAACCTGGATCGTCCGCGTGGTAGACATTGTCCTTAGCCTCCACACCATCGTGAGATATTGAAGTTAATTGCGAATGTTGGGTATTTATAGCGTTAGTTTTGTCGGGACTGAAATTGACTCGTTCATTATACTTGACAGCATTTTTATTTGTTATTTCCGTAGAATGTAATCGTCATTATCATATTGAAGATTTGGGAAATAATTAATATTTCATGTAAAGATGGGTATGTGTGTGTAAGAGCGAGAGACGCGTGTGACGTGCAAGCAGCTGTTGCCAGTTGTACAATAAATCAATATTTATGGAGTAATGTAGCGTTGCCGGTTTGAAAATTAAGTTATAGAACACACAGAGTCATCTATGAGTCACTAGCTGAACTATCTATTGGTTGAAGGACACTGTAAACACTAGACTCATAAGACTGCATCTGTCAAATGTCAATACATGCCAGCATGGCAGGTTCGGCGTTGCCAGTTGTACAATAAATCATTGTTTATGGGGCAATGGTTGCCGGTTTTGGAATTAATCGTGAACGACTCGATGAAAATTGGAAGCGCGAAAGTGATATATTAATAATAATGAATCAGATTTAAGAAAAACATTACAGATTAATGAGGCTGTATCGTTTCAAAGTGTGATCCCTCAATGTTACAAGGTATCTCAAAATACATCATTGAAAACAAACATGGCGTTGAAGTGTACAGGGTGCGTCAAAATACATCATTTGAGAAAAAACATAACAGTTTCACGAGGCTGTAAGTTTTCAACGTGCGATCCCTCAATGTGTACAAGGTATCTCAAAATACATCATTGAAAAACAAATATGACATCGAAGTGTACAGGGTGCGTCAAAATATATCATTTAAGGAAAAAAACATGTCGGTTCAAAATATGATATTAATGTGTATACAGGGCGTTTCAAAATACATCATTTAAGAAAAAAAAACATATCGATTCAACAGAAGTCTAGCGTTCCAACATGTCGGAAGTCTCGTATCTTTGTTAACCAAGTTAGCATCATAAGGATGAGAAGGAGATCCAAAAGTGTCGAGGAGTTACGTATTGTGGAGTTAACATTCGGAAATGGGGAAAGCGACCGTTTTACAAACGTTTCGACTATTTGCGTGCCACCGTTTTGCGTGCGACCGTTTTCTGTGCGTTTTCGATCGTTTTTCGTGCGTTTTAGATCATTTTTCGTGCGTTTTCGACCATTTTCCGTGCGTTTACGGTCGTTTTCCGTGCGTTCATTCGTTATCGTTTCATCGTTATTGTCGTAACGGTTTTTCCTGTTTCACTATGACAGTCATTTATCATTTAACGCGTTTCGCTAACCAAGTTAGCATCATCAGGAAATTACTAACGTCCATGCTTTATCGTATGAAGATTCATTTTGCGAATTTTCAGACTCTTGAACGGAACCTTGTGGAACAGCCAACCTAACTTCTGTTACAGAGTAGTGTCGGTCAGCCAATCAGAATGGAGAAATCAAATATCGCTCGATTGATTGTGCTAGATGAAATTGAACTGGAGAATAAGGGTCGAATAATAATAATAATAGTGATAAAACATTAAAAGCTTGAAAGTGACGTAGTGAGCGTGGCGTGTGTGAGGATTTGTGGAAATGAATGAGTTATTACAAAAAATAATAGCGCAACTGTCAGAAGGGCACTGAGTTGTATATTCACTAATAATGATCGGATCCTCGCATACAGCACGTCAAAAGAAAGGGTAAGAAATGGAGAATTCATCGACAGAGAAAAAACAAATATGGTGTAATGAATATAATATATCCAACGCCTAATGTGAAATAACATAGGAAGAATTGCGAATTCAACAAACTTGTAATTAAAAAATGTTGGGTTATGAACAACTATAAGTTTATTCCAATTGCAGAAGCTTGATTCAAAACGCAGAATTTATTGACAAAGAAAATGAAAAAATCATTGGATACTGAAACATATGATATATTTGGATTCCTTAGGGTGAGAAGATTTCGAATCCATCAAAAAACGACCACTTCCGGTTTCCACTTCCGGTCCTCCGATTTCGATAATTTCAACATCAATGGATTCGTTTAGATGTCATGAAACATAATTAATCATTTTACGGAGTCAAAAGGGCCTTATAACCTATTTTCATTATACTAGCAGCAACAGACCGATGTGGGTACTCATTTCAAATGATTTCATTTGTAGATTATGAAAAGTATGATATACAGCGCCCAATGTGGAATAGCATAGAAAGAATTGCACATTTAAAGAAAATCATTGAACATATTTGAAATTGAAAGTTGTTGGGTTATGAACAACTACGAGTGTAATGTAATTGCAAAAGTTTTATTCAAAACACATAATTTGTTGATTAAAAAAATGGAAAAATCTTCGTATACTGAAACATATGGTATTTTTGGATTCCTTAGGGTGAGAAGGTTTCGAATCCGTCAAAAACAGGTCACTTCCGGTTTTCACTTCCGGTCGTCCGATTCCGATGATTTTGACATCAATGGATTCGTTTAGATATCAAAAAACATAGTTAATCATTTTACGAAGCCAAAAGGACCTCATAACCTATTTTCGCTATACTAGTCGCAACAGGTCGGTGTGGGTACTCATTTCAAATGATTTAATGTGTAGCGAAAATAGGTTATGAGGTCCTTTTGGCTTCGTGAAATGATTAACTATGTTTTTTGACATCTAAACGAATCCATTGATGTCAAAATCATCGGAATCGGACGACCGGAAGTGAAAACCGGAAGTGACCTGTTTTTGACGGATTCGAAACCTTCTCACCCTAAGGAATCCAAAAATACCATATGTTTCAGTATACGATGATTTTTCCATTTTTTTAATCAACAAATTATGTGTTTTGAATAAAACTTTTGCAATTACATTACACTCGTAGTTGTTCATAACCCAACAACTTTTAATTTCAAATATGTTCAATGATTTTCATTAAATGTGCAATTCTTTCTATGCTATTTCACATTGGGCG
The DNA here is from genome assembly GCF_025532065.1 of Leptinotarsa decemlineata. Classification (NCBI taxonomy): domain Eukaryota; kingdom Metazoa; phylum Arthropoda; class Insecta; order Coleoptera; family Chrysomelidae; genus Leptinotarsa; species Leptinotarsa decemlineata. The sequence continues at coordinate 18,835,488 of NW_027412533.1, forward strand.
CTGTATATCATACTTTTCATAATCTACAAATGAAATCATTTGAAATGAGTACCCACATCGGTCTGTTGCTGCTAGTATAATGAAAATAGGTTATAAGGCCCTTTTGACTTCGTAAAATGATTAATTATGTTTCATGACATCTAAACGAATCCATTGATGTTGAAATCATCGAAATCGGAGGACCGGAAGTGGAAACCGGAAGTGGTCGTTTTTTGATGGATTCGAAATCTTCTCACCCTAAGGAATCCAAATATATCATATGTTTCAGTATCCAATGATTTTTTATTTTCTTTGTCAATAAATTCTGCGTTTTGAATCAAGCTTCTGCAATTGGAATAAACTTATAGTTGTTCATAACCCAACATTTTTTAATTACAAGTTTGTTGAATTTGCAATTCTTCCTATGTTATTTCACATTAGGCGTTGGATATTATATTCATTACGCCATATTTGTTTTTTCTCTGTCGATGAATTCTCCATTTCTTATCCTTTCTTTTGACGTGCTGTATGCGAGGATCCGATCATTATTAGTGAATATACAACTCAGTGCCCTTCTGACAGTTGCGCTATTATTTTTTGTAATAACTCATTCATTTCCACAAATCCTCACACACGCCACGCTGACTACGTCACTTTCAAGCTTTTAATGTTTTATCACTATTATTATTATTATTCGACCCTTATTCTCCAATTCAATTTCATCTAGCACAATCAATCGAGCGATATTTGATTTCTCCATTCTGATTGGCTGACCGACACTACTCTGTAACAGAAGTTAGGTTGGGTGTTCCACAAGGTTCCGTTCAAGAGTCTGAAAATTCGCAAAATGAATCTTCATACGATAAAACATGGACGTTAGTCATTTCCTGATGATGCTAACTTGGTTAGCGAAACGCGTTAAATGATAAATGACTGTCATATTGAAACACGAAAAACCGTTACAACAATAACGATGAAACGATAACGAATGAACGCACGGAAAACGACCGTAAACGCACGGAAAATGGTCGAAAACGCACGAAAAATGATCGAAAACCCACGAAAAACGATCGAAAACGCACGGAAAACGGTCGCACGCAAAACGGTGGCACGCAAAACAGTCGAAACGTTTGTAAAACGGTCGCTTTCCCCATTTCCGAATGTTAACTCCACAATACGTAACTCCTCGACGCTTTTGGATCTCCTTCTTCTCCTTATGATGCTAACTTGATTAACAAAGATACGAGACTTCCGACATGTTGGAACGCTAGACTTCTGTTGAATCGATATGTTTTTTTTCCTTAAATGATGTATTTTGAAACGCCCTGTATACACATTAATATCATATTTTGAACCGACATGTTTTTTTCCTTAAATGATATATTTTGACGCACCCTGTACACTTCGACGTCATATTTGTTTTTCAATGATGTATTTTGAGATACCTTGTACACATTGGGGGATCGCACGTTGAAAACTTACAGCCTCGTGGAACTGTTATGTTTTTTCTCAAATGATGTATTTTGATGCACCCTGTACACTTCAACGCCATGTTTGTTTTCAATGATGTATTTTGAGATACCTTGTAACATTGAGGGATCACACTTTGAAACGATACAGCCTCATTAATCTGTAATGTTTTTCTTAAATCTGATTCATTATTATTAATATATCACTTTCGCGCTTCCAATTTTCATCGAGTCGTTCACGATTAATTCCAAAACCGGCAACCATTGACCCATAAACAATGATTTGTTGTACAACTGGCAACGCCGAACCTGCCATGCTGGCATGTATTGACATTTGACAGATGAAGTCTTATGAGTCCAATGTTTACAGTGTCCTTCTTCAACCAATAGATAGTTCAGCTAGTGACTCATAGATGACTCTGTGTGTTCTATAACTTAATTTTCAAACCGGCAACGCTACATTACTCCATAAACATTGATTTATTGTACAACTGGCAACACCTGCTTGCACGTCACACGCGTCTCTCGCTCTTACACACACATACACATCTTTACATGAAATATTAATTATTTCCCAAATCTTCAATATGATAATGACGATTACATTTTACGGAAATCAAAAATAAAAATGCTGTCAAGTATAATGAATGAGTCAATGTCAGTCCCGACAAAACTAACGCTATAAATACCCTTCAATATCTCACGATGGTGTGGAGGCTAAGGACAATGTCTACCACGCGGACGATCCAGGTTCGAATCTCATAACTATAAACTTTTTTTAAATAAAATCACGTGACAAGGACGTCTGAGCGCTGAGGCGGAGTCTCAAGAGGGCCTGAGCAGTGATGTGGAGTACTAAGGGGGGCGAGGGCAAGGGGGTCGACTTCCATGCTTGAATCGCTACGATACTCGTTCCATCCTGCGTCGATGACGTCACACGTTTCCCCCACTCCTGTTTGAATCAAAAATTGCAAAAAGTTTAGCTTCATAAGAAAATACATAGGATTTCGCGCCAGAACCCGCCTTGTTCATCTACTATTGGTGACGGAAAGCGTTACGATCAAACTATTGCAATACTAGAAAAAATATCAAGAGAATATCATTCACGAATCGGATCTGCAAACCTCTCTATCAAAACAACTGATCAATCATTGTAATAGAACTATTCGAACGCTCAATTCAAATCAAGAAGCGCTCGAAAACAGCTCAAAATATTCATGGTTGCGATTCAAAAAACCATTGTCGTTCTCGAAGATTATATCAGTTTTCAAGGTGTACTTTAAAAAATAATTTTGAACTGCCATTCGCAAAATTGAACGCCTTGCATAATTCAATTGTATCCAGTTCAGATCTGAAAGAAATGATAAAATACTTGAGCCAAATTTACGATGAAAGCGAAATTCCAATATTCGAAAATATTTTGTCATACTATCAATTCTTTGGCACATAAGTTACATTTTCGAACACAAAATTGATTTTACCCATCATCCAAAAACCACCTATATTTTCATCCTCAAATATCCCTATTTGGCACGAGCTGCTTCGAAAAATCAATTCGAATCGAACATGTGTCCATTATTGGGAGAAACATTTTTCTGTTTTTAAAACTACTACCCACAGGACCAGTGTATAACCCAGCTGATTGAAGGAAATATCACAAAAAATTGCCAACCCGTTCCAATCAACGTAGGCGAATCCATAACCGAAGAGGAAGTACTGATCATCCCCGTATGAAAAGAAAGAATTTTCTCTAAGTCAGAGCTGATCGATATATCAAAATAAACACCTCCGTACTCGTCAAAATTCCCAAAGCATGTAAGTTCAGATAACCCACAAGACGTTCTTCAACAACATGAAAATCAAAAAAGAAAAACCTCTGATTCTGCCAAAAATTCAAATAAACGATGTGGAAATCCCAAATGTATGCGAAACACAAAATTTCTCCAAGCTCAACTTAGACGAAATGTTCAAACTCCACAACTTGGCAGGAAAGTTGTCAAAAAGATAGATGTAGCCGATAACACCAATAAAATGTTGATCTTCGGTATTGATTCTGATTGATACGGATGAGAAAAAAGAACGAAACTGGTACCATACTCGAATGGTTTCGCCCCATGAAAACAAAGAAGGAAAAATCCCGGAAAATGAAATTGTTTCATCCAGACAAAAATGAGTCCGTCACTATTTGAACTATATTTTATTCATTTTGATTGTAACTCTTGCTAAAGAAAGTCATCTTTCATTGTACTTTTACAAAATGAACACTTTTTTGAAAAGACAATTTTTCGTTCCGAGGTAAATCTAACGAACATTTTTTTATATTTATTCATGAATTACTGAGTTTTATTAGATTTGAAGTTTATGTACTTCTGTTTGAAGCATACTGATACAATATTGTTTGAAAAATTTCACTATTGATGTTTCATTTATTGCTGGACATGTTCGTCAATCTATTAATTTCAGTTAATGCATCATTGTTGCATGGTCAAACCCTTCAATATTTGTTTGAGCACGAAACAAGCTCTAGTTTTTGCCATTTTGAATTTCTTCCTCTTTGAAGCTGTTCATTTTATAATCATATAAATAGGTTTATGGAAAAATATTTGGTCAATCTTTGGGAGTCATCTAACCTTTTCATTTGGGCGCTTGGGATGACAGTAACCAAGTGGAATTTTATGCTAGGTTAGATTAGGTTAGGTTATGTCAAAGGTGAGTGGGTCTATTCGACGATCCACCATAACCCGCAAGGGTTTATTGTGGCTCATACCTATTCACACTCGACCAAATGAAACTTACTTCCTAACAAAGCCGATTAGTTCGTATGGTGAGTGGTCTTTCAGGTCAGATGATAAGAGTATGGCTCTGCCAAACTCTGAAAACCTGATTTGGTCTCTAGCGGAGCAGACACGAAGTATATGCTGTGCTGTTTTATCATTTTCCAAACAGAGGCGACACACACTGTCTTCCGACAGTCCGAATCTCTGCATATGATGATTCATATGACAGTGGCCATAAGAAGGCATGTCAAACATCGTAGTTCATCTCTACAGTAGTCCAACAATCGTTTGTTATCAAGTTTCGAAGGATGACTAAACGTCTTGGAGTGAGCCAATTCTGGAGGAGTCCATAAATCTTCTTGCCATCCAGGTGTTCAATGTTTGTTTGGCAAAGCCTAAAGCGATGCCAATGATAGGTTCTGATTCAATGAAGCTGCAGCAGAACCCTCCTTTGCAAGGGAGTCAGCAGCCACATTGCCTTTCAGGCCAGTATGGCCAGGAATCCAGTCCAAAGACAATCTGTTAAGTCTCCCTATTGAGGAGAGTCGTTTTTGGCAATTTGTTATCAATTCAGACGTTGCTCGGTAGGAGCCAAGAGCTTTCAAAGCCGCTTGACTGCCCGAGAATATTTTTATTGACTTGTGTATGGGGTTGGATTTTTCCAATCTCTCCTCACACAACTCAGTAGCGTAAATTTCCTTTTGAAATACAGTCAGTGTGACGCATTTTAGAGAAGCGTCCTCATGGTTGCAGGGTATCAACTACACACGCAAGCCCGTCGGCGCTGACCTGATCCTCACACACGACCTGTTACCATCCAGACTGAAAAGCGCAGCTCTGTAATTGTAGATATTGATATTGATATTGATATATTGATATATTGAAGTACAGTTTATATATTTACATGTAATATATCGTGTTTTTCAAAAGTCTCAGATCCAGTAACTTGGCCTAGATATGTTTATCTGTTCTGCCATGTACTAGATCTATAGACTTTCTAAAAAAGTGTACATTTTATGATAATAACTAAGAGTAGAGAAAAAAATTAGTAGAAAAATTAACATGATAGATTCAATGATTTTTTTTAAAGAATAACAAACAATTATATAATATAAGTTGCAAATGGTGAGGATTCCAAACCGTTTCAAGCAAGGTCAGTTACAGAGGAGAACAGATAGTTTTTAAAGGTAAGGTTCATACTAAATTATTATTCATTATGTTATAAAATTTGTTTGAAAATTGTAGAATATATTTCTTTGTTTCTTTTTTGAATTGTTTTAGTTTTCGAATACATTTCAATTCAATCGGAATGCAGTTGAAGAATTTAGGGCCGAAGAAAAAGAAAGATCTTTGCGTTAAAGATTTTCTGAAAAATTGTATACTGAGATTCAAATTACTAGTGGATCTGGTTATTCCAGTTTTTCTCTGGTTAGATGTTTCGTGTCTGATGTACATTCTTTTTAAACACTGGTGAGTAAATAACAGTTTTATATTCAAGACCTGTGATTCTTGGTATAACATGTCAGTGGAATAGCGTTTATTTTTTTTCAGAATAATTCTTAGAAGAATATTTTGTGTTTTTTGCAGAGAATCAAGTGTAGTATTGAAGGCCCCACCCCATGCTGTGATACAGTAGGTCATTACAGATTCAGCTAGGGAATTGTAAAGTAAAAGGAGATTTCTTCTGGTAAGTACGTCTCTCAGGATATAAAAACTGTGCATCAAGACTCTTAAACGGTTATTAACATTTGTGATGTGATCTGACCAGCGCGTGCATTGATCTAAGACTACTCCTAAATATTTGATTTTTTCCACTTTTTTTACTATGGAACATGTGCAATCGATCTTATGACAGTTTGTGATGTGTAATTGTATCAGAATATTTTTTGGTTGGGTAGTGACTGTTGGCGTAAATGTGAGAAATTTTGTTTTTTCAATATTCAGGGTGAGTTTGTTCAAGTTTAGCCAGTCGTCTATTTTTTGCAAGTCAGTCTCAGTAGTTTCTTTCACTTCCTCCCAAGTTTCTCCTGTGAATATCAGAGCTGTATCATCTGCATAACAAAAATAGTGTCCTTTAAATCCATTAATTCTTGTAATATCATTCATGTACACAAGGAACAGTATCGGTCCTAATACTGTCCCCTGTGGTACACCGATTTTTACTTTTGAAACGTTACTTATTTCTTGTCCAACTTTCACCTGTTGTACTCTATTTGTTAGGTAATCAGTCATAAGTTCAGCCGACAGACCACGTATACCGTAATGGTGCAGCTTATTGAGTAAAATTTCGTGAGAAACTGTGTCGAAGGCCTTGGCAAGGTCGAGGAATACTGCAACGCATTTCATCGATTTGTCCAAGGCCCCGACTGTCTCCTCTAGGAAATCCACTACAGCATTCTCAGTGTTTGAGTTCTGTACAAAACCATATTGCCTATCAGTGATGACATTATGTTTGTGAAAAAAATCCAACAGTCTTTTTTTTACCACCTGTTCAAATATTTTTGCTAAGTTGTTTATAACAGATATTGGTCTATAATTACTTGGTTCACGACGGTCACCTGATTTGAAAATTGGAGTGATGAGAGACTCTTTCCATTTCTGTGGAATTTTTCCACTTGATAAGCATAGATTAATTATGTGTACTAGTGGGGATAGGATAAATTCATGAATGTATTTTATGGTTTTAACTGAGAGTTTGTCTGGACCTGAAGAACAATTATTTTTCAGTTTAGATATCTGAATAATGATTTCATTTTTTGTTGCAGGTTCTAAATATATGGTTGAATCATTTCTTGCTAAGGAGTGTCTGGCTGAATTCATTTTGGGAATTTTTTCTGACATATTGATACCGAGATTGGTGTAAAAATTATTAAACATGTTGGCTTTTTCTTTGTTGCTTGTTATCATATTTCCAGTTTTATTTTTCAATGGTGTGTCTTCTATTTGTATATTGTTCTTTTTCTTATTGCGACCAGTTATATCATTTATGACATTCCATATTTTTTTATTGTCTTTTCCAGCTTCCTCTATTTTGTGCTGATAAAATTCATTTTTTGTTTTTTTAATTAAAGCATTGAGTTTATTTCGAAATTCTTTGTAGTTTCTCTCGTTTTCGACGGTGTGGTTTTTAATTAGTTTTTTTTTCATAAGATCCCTGCGTTTAATAGATGTGATGAGACCTAAGGTAATCCACGGTTTGATTTTTTTATACTTTTTATTATTTATGATTCTTACTTCACTTGAATTTGTTATGTAATAATTTAACTTGTCGATGAACAGTTGATACGCTGTTTGGGATTCATTTGATATGAGAACGTCATCCCATGTTTCATTTATAAGAAAACTTTTCAATTTTTCACAATTTACGTTGGTAATTCTGACATCATTTTCTGTATTTTCAGATTTGTTATTGTTCAATGGAATATATATGAAAGGTGTGAAGTGGTCTGTCATGTCAGTTCGAAATATCACGGGTTCGATTTCGGTTTTGTTTTTTATACTGTTTTTGGTCCATCATTCGGAATTACCTCTGCAGCCCACAAAATAGCCCCCTGAAGAGATTACAGCTGATTGGCCGTTAATGAAGTAGTCAAAAAATCATTTCACTTTAATACCCTCGACAACCTTCCCATATGAGGGGTTTTGCACGTCAGTTTCATCTGGCGATGCCCTAGACTCAGCCGTGCAGGGCTTTTTCGCCTCTGGTTTTGGTGAATCATCATTTGAGTGCAAACGTTTGCAAACCTGCTTCCTCCACTTGGAACATAGTCTGCGTAAGCTGTTCAATAATTTGATGCAAGACGGTTTCGTAAGATACTCCGCTCTTAATGAAACGACTGTCGTTTCCTGGCTGCAGCACCACCAAACCTTTTTTTAGGTGTAGTTATTGGATTAGGAGTTGGAGAGTTGAGAAGCTCACGCTCTTAATTTGGAGTTAAAGGGAGGTCAGTTGGAGTCGTATGCTCGACATCCATCTCATCTGTAGACTCGTCGACAAAAATTCACTCTGTCCATAGTCCAAGTCCCATGAGTAGCTAGAAAAAAAAGGCAATCACGGCAGAGCTCCGCATTACCGTTACAAGGCGATGCTACGATGCTAGAGGGCGCTGCTGATAGGCCCAGTGTCATTCATCCTCTCGGCACGGATACTCATACCTTAGGATTGAGCCGTCGTTGGAATACAATTCAGTCAGAGAATAACAGAACCACTAGTGATTTGGTCATTCCCGTATCCAGCTGGATACAGACATGGATACGTGGAAGCAGACATCCGATGGCCGGTTTGCCATCGGAATTTTATACTATGTGAACAATCGATTTTTCCTTGAAAATAATCAAACATGATCATATCACGACACACTAATTTGGTAACTGTGTCGATTGATATGTTGGGATACCAATTTATTTCTTACAATCACATTACAAGAAAAGCTCAGGCAGGCATAGACACGTGTTTCTGGCTTTTGGCCCATCATCAGTATGGTGCAGCCAAGTGCAAGGATGGGCAACACTTGGTCACCAAAAGATAGACATACAAATGCACGGAGCCACCAGCAGTGGCTGGTGTTAACAAGATCTATCAACTGAAGTCACAAATGTGCGGTTGGCTCCTGCAGAAGAAAAGAAGAATTGCGAAGACATGAAAATTATGATTATATAAATTCACCAAAATTCAAGCTATGAAGCCTCAAGACCCTCAACAGAAAGTTGAATTTTGTGAAATGTTGTTGATACGCATTCAAGAAGATCAAGTTTTTTGAAATGGAATTATCTGGACTGGGATTTGTTGGATAATTGTGGATTCCAAAAATAATATTATATACAGGGTGTTCTATTTGAAAAATCAAAGTTGCTTCTACTTTCTAATGGAAGTGGCAACACTATATTGTTGAAAATATTTCAGTTGGTTAGAAAATGTCTGAATATGCTTCTTATTGAGTTTTCAAAGTAATCCGTTGCTTGGTTCACCAGGAACGTGTAATGTGCCATCCACCGTGAGTCAGCATGTATACTCCACGTCTTTTTAACAAGAAATACTATGAAGAAAAAATACTAATATCCTGAAAAAGGTGATTTATACTTTATAATCAAGGTGATGAACTCAAGTAAAGTATTAGTATTGCATATTCCATCATCAGTGGAAGAAGTTCAAAGAAAAATACGAGGGAAATATATTGAGGCGCGTTTGACAATATTTTTTTAAGGAAAAAACACAAGTACTACAGGAAAGTCCTTGGGGCGCTCTAGGAACAGATACTGTTATTTTGAGAAATCATCGGCTCAATTCCAAGATATTCAATGAGAGATGAAATGTTTGGTTGGCATAGAAAATAATTCAGACGAATTTCAAGTCAGAGAGGAGTTTGAAAACAGTTTTCATTCATCACTTTCATGTGCTGAAGATTTCTTATCCGAAATTGACGAAAGTAACAAAGCTGTTCATTACGGTAGTCATAGTAATAACTGCGGTAAATCCACCGGTGTGAAGTTAGCATTCAAAATCAGCAGCTTTTTCCGGAAATACCGAAAGATCAATGGCGATTTCATGTTTTTTTGGGTTTATGATATGCCCTCATGTGAGAGTAAACAGCCATACCGTATATTCTGTGTCAAGAAATATCTCTTCAGCCCCGCCCAGAAGGTAAAACATGTCCCCGAAATAAAAGAAATCTTGAAGTTTGAAGGAAACGTAAAGCCACTTTGAAATTGATACGAATGATTTGTATCATTACATTTCTTATTCGTTATCAAGGAATATCTCTTGGGACGCATCCATGAGAGTTAAACACATTCCCGAAATATTTTTTTTTAATATGAGGGAAAAGAAAAGCCAGTTTGAAATTGATACGAATAATTACTATCATTACATTTTCTATTCACTGTCCAGGAAAATCTCTTCGGCCCCGTCCAAGAGGGTAAAATACACCCCCGAAATTAAAAAAATTCTTGAAATATGAAGGAACTGAAACAAATTATTTCTATCATTACATTCCAAATTCAGTATGAAAAAACACTTCGAACCCGTCCAAGAGGGTTAAACATACCCCTAAAATGAAAAAAATTCTTGAAATACGAAGGCAACTAAAAGCCAGTTTGAAATTAATAACAATGATTACTATCATTACATTTCATATTCAGTATCCAGGAAAACCTCTTCAGCCCCGTCCAAGAGGGTTAAATATACCCCCGAAATGAAAAAAAAAACTTGAAATATGAGGGAAACGAAAAGGCACTTTGCAATTGAAACAAACGATTTCTATCATAACATTCCAAATTCAGTATAAAAAAACGTTTCAGACCCGTCCAAGAGGGTCAAACATACCCCTTAAATAAAATAAATTCTTGAAATACGAAGGAGATGAAAATCCACTTTAAAATTGATGTGAATCTGTTTAAATCTGTTTAGAATCTGTTTTTCCCTTAATCAGCTGTCGCCCCCATACGAACAACTCTCAGAAGTTGAGGAACTTATGCGAGCTAAGGACTAACGAGGTCTTACCTTTCAAGTATTCAGCCGCCGAAGAGAACAGACGTCTCTAACGCGCTCCTAGTTAGAACAAAGAAAGTGTGGTATTAAACTGTAAAAGTTTACTTTCAAGTGTACTATCAAGCAGTATTAGTGTATATCAATCATCTATAGGGTAAATAATACCAAAGTATTCAATTTAAACAGTGAAAACAGATAAATAACCAGTGCTTGTGAACGTATCCCAAACAGACAAAGGAACCACGTGGCCACCCACGTGTCGTCCCTGCTAGTCCAGTACCTCGTAGGAGGCTAGAGCTCGAAATTTAAATCGACCTAAATTTTTTGAAATATGGAAACTTGTGGAAAGTGCAATCAAAAGTTTAAAAACGGACAGTTATTTGCTTGTGATAGTTGTAAACTATTACTGTGCAGTGAATGTGGAAACTTAACAGTATCCGAAATAAAATGTATGCAGTTGAAAACCAGGAGAAAACTTAAATTTTTTTGTGAACAGTGTGAGGGTGGTTTTTATAAAGTACCAGCCCTAATCAAAGAAGTATCAGAACTGAAAAAACTTCCTGAAAAAGTGGCAAATAGTTGGATTCTTGTAGGAGATTTTAATTTAGATTTTTTGAATAACAGTTTTTATGTGAAAAAAATCAAATCTATGTTTTTACAATATGTAATTGATCAAGTAGCACTGGATCCTACCAGAATTATTAATAACAGTGAAACTCTAATTGATTATGTACTAACTAATAATAATTGTGCAAACTGTTTTGTCCATCCTACTCCTAAAATAAGTGACCATTCATTGATATCTATTTGTCTCAAAAATAACAAACGAACTGGAAACACTCCTATCAAAAATTATAGAATCCTTAGTGAGCAAAATTTGGATAAAATAAAACTAGATTCAATTTCATGTGATTGGGATTTGAATTCAACCGATGTTAGTGTCATATATTTCAAATTACTTAATAACTGTCAATCAGTTATCGATAAAGTTGCACCAATTCAAGTCTGTCACTATAAAAGTAACATTCCATGGTTTGACAACGAAATTCATAATTGAATAAAACAACGTGATCAGATATATAAGGATTTTATTAAAACTATAAGGTTGAAGAAAAATGTCGAATGGAAAGAATTTAGGAAACAGAGAAATGAAGTAGTAAATTTATTAAAAAAGAATAGAAAACAATACTTCTTCATTAAAAAAGCTAATAAACATGAATTGCCAAAACTTTCCGAGCTGTATAGAATTTTAATTAACAAATCAGGTGTATATTGTTAATAATAAAACTGAAATAGTAAACAAATTTAACTACTACTTCATTACTAGTATTCAGCAAATTGTTGATAGTATAGATAATGTTCAAGATTGGAAATTCGATAATTATAATCTATATCCTAGTTTTTCCAAGTTTCACATATTAACAATGAATGAATTACGCCTAATTGTTAACTCCTTAGACAAGAAAAACAATGTTCATGAGATCTTAAATTCCAAAATGCTCAAACTCATTTTTGAAACATGTAGACATATGATTTTAAACCTTGTAAATACTACTCTTCAAACCTCTAAAATTCCAAATCCTTTAAAAGTTAGTACTATAGTTCTCATTCAACAATACAATCAAGGCCAGTGAATATAGACCTATAAATACATTACCACCAATAAAAAAATTCTTGAACTAGCTGTTTATAAGCAGGTACTTGATCATGTTGAAAAAAATGAAATTTTAATGAATAATCAATCTGGATTTCGTAAAAAGTATTCATGTGAATCCGCATTACAACTCACTTTATCTAAGTTCAAAAAAGAAGTTGATGACAATAAATTTGTAGTAGCTGTTTTTCTGGATCTGAAGCGGGCGTTCAAAACAATTGATCGTAATATTCTTATAATAAAATTAAGAGGTTATGGCATTGATCGAGGACCGCCTGCCCGGTACTGACGATGCCCAATAGGCTGAAACAGCTGTCTACCGGTGGCTCTTAAATTGAAATCAATATGGGAATGATCAAAGAGTACTTATCTATTTATTTTTTGATTTTCATGGAATTATTTTCTAGCAGCTTGACTGCATTAACCTTTCTAGATTTCATATCATTTCTTGAAACATGTAGATTCGTTCTCCGATGGCATTTCAGGTTAGCTTCCCAAATTTCTACTACCGCAGTTGTCGGTTGATTGGTCAAACCACCAACACTGACATAAAAACTTGGCAAGTTGACTTGGGTGTCACACCAACAGGTGGGTCCACTTATGTTTCGCTTGCGTTTACGCAGCTATTTTATCAAGTACTTTCTTGGTTTTTTCTCATTTTGTCTTCAATCGAGGACCGCCTGCCCGGTACTGACGATGTCCTATAGGCTGAAACAGCTGTATACCGGTGGCTCTTGAATTGAAATCAATATGGGAATGATCAAAGAGCACTTATTTATATATATATATATATATATATATATATATATATATATATATATATATATATATATATATATATATATATATATATATATATATATCTTCCAATAACCCAGGTGAGTCTTCTTCGAGAAAGTGAAAATAAGAACGACCATCAAGGCGTCCTGGTAGAAAAAAATAGCTTATTAGATGATCACCTATAATTCCTGCTCATACATTAACCGAAAATTGGTGTTGGAAATGGGTTTCGGTTATTGCATGGGGATTTTCTTCAGCCCACACATGATTGTTATGGAAATTTTGAATGTCATTCCGAGAAAAATTTGCTTCGTCTGTGAACAAAATTTTTGTCTCAAACTGCGGATTTAGTGCAATACTTTGTAGATACCACTGACTGAAGTTCACACGCTGTGGAAAATCTCTGGGGAGTAATGCCTGCACTCTTGAAACATGGTACGGGTATAACAAAAAATCAACCAAAATACGCCAAACAATGTGATGACAAATATCCAGAGTTCTAGCGATCTTCCTCGTACTCGTCTCAGGATGTGCCTCAATTTTTTGCAGCACGCCTTCCTCAATTTCAGGAGTTCTTACTACACGAGGTTTACCTTCCGGAGTCCCTTTTTTGAAACTACCAGTTTCCCCAAGTCGACGATGAATATTTGAAAAGGTTCGGCTATCTGGTAAGGCACGATTAGGATATCTTTCCTGATAAATGCGCCTGGCTCCTGTTGCATTACCATCGGCAAGGCCATATACGTAATGCATTTGCGCCATTTCCGCATTCGTATAATTTACCATATTTACTGATATTCAGAAAAACAGCGGACTACCAAAATAACTTCAATAACACTTCAAAATCAATCAAAACGCGCTGTGACAGTTTTTAACACCAACACCTTACTTTAAACCAACATCAATATTAGCTACTGACGTTTGTACATACAGAGAATTCGTTTTTATTGCTATGGTGGGTACGCTGTTTTTTCTGCTTTTAATCTTTGAAAGAAATTACATATCGACAAACTCCATATTTCCAAGAGGTGCAGTAAATAAATTCTGCTACACGTCATTTATTCCAGGATAACTAAATTTATGTTTTCAAAAATTATTAAGCGGTGCTGCATTATGACGTAATTTTAATTGAGAACAATGCATCTGACAACAAACAAATACCTTTCAGATCCTCAATTATTTCGCAACAAATCTGATCTCTTAGTTTGCTTTCAGTCGATGCACGATACCGAATCAGATTTTTAAGGAATTCATCCTTAAGTAAAGCGATTTTTAATTTTTTGAGCGAAAACCATGCGTCGGACAAAGAAAACCCAGCAAATCAAATGTGCTCAAAAATGTATGGAGATTTTAAAAATAATTTTTATTTCAAGATAAAGCAGTGGCGTAGTATTTTTTTCGCCAAAAATATACATTTCAAAACTCGAACGTACGCCACTGGCAGAGAAAATTAAGAAAATTGTACATCAGAAAATGCGCCTTGAGGCATGGAACATATGTACTAAATATGCCAGAGATGTCTACAAAATTATCTCAGTTATTATTAAAAAACTGATTATTTTTGAAAATTTTGCCACCCTGTATCTCAAAAGTTAAGGCGTTTAGGTCATACGTCCATAGGACGTTTTTTCCTTAAAATGGGTCTTAGAATTACCTCCTTGAATATTAGCATGTGTTTAAGGAACACCCTGTATATAGAGATTTCATCGAGTGTGCATGATGTTAATCAAAAATTAAACAATTTGTGGACACAACACTCCAAAAAGGGGGGCAAACCGCGGACACGTGTTTCTGGCTATTGGCCTCCTGTTGTTGACTCCGTGCGTTTGTGTTGTTTCCTGATTTCGGCAAACAAGTGTTGCCCATCTTTACACTTGGCCGCACCGCACCAAGTGTAAAGATGTTTTAAGATGTAAGATGTAAAGATTGTTTTAATTGTTGGTGAAAGGGTGAGGTCTTATCATGAAGCGGCCGCTAAATTTAATAGAAGATACCCGCTAGAGGTAACTGTACACCCTGGAACTGTACATAAAATATATCATCTATTCGTGAGCACCGGCCAAGTAACAAAGGACAGAAAAATTGTAAAACATCATATTGATGATGATACGATATTGGCGGCTCATCAAGCTGATCCTAGAATTAGTTTGAGAAACTTATCGCTTCAACTCAATATGAGCCGCAGTAAAATATGGAGGTGTTCAAACCCAAATTTTTACATACTTTGCACGAAGGAGATGAAATCCGCCGTATGGAGTATTGTTTATGGATGCAGGGATATTATCTCAATGATAGGAATTTTTTAAAGTATATCTTATACAGTGATGAGGCTACCTTTACCACGAATGGTGTTGTATCTTCACAGAACATGAGGTTTTGGGCTGAACAAAATCCAAATTGGGTGGTGAATTGTAGAGACCAAATGTCTCAGAAAGTTAATGTGTGGTGTGGTATCCTGAACGAAAATATTATCGGGCCATTTTTTTCGATCAAAATTTAAACGGACGACTATTCGTTGATTTTCTCGGAAATGGATTTTCCGTTGTGTTGGGAGAACTACCTTTTGATGTGAGACACAGCATGATTTTTCAGTTAGATGGCTCACCAGTTCACAATAGTGGCTTAACAAAAGGGTTTGGTTGAATAGGAATCTACCTATGAAATGGATAGTACCCAATAGCCCTCCCGCACTATGGCCACCACGATCCCCAGATTTAACTCCACTGGATTTTTATTTATGGGAAACTTGAAAAATAAAGTTTATAAGGATAGGCCAACAAATAAGGAAGATCTCCGTGCAAGAATTATACAAGCGTGTAGAGAAATCACACCTAGAGAACTGAGAAGAGTTGGAGGAAATAATAGAAAGCGCATAGAAAAATGTGTTCGAATGGCGAAAAATTTCATAGAAGGCACGAAAATATAAAATTGTCAACAGTTAAATCATCTGAAATTGATTGTTTTGTTTTTTAATTGAAAATGTGATTTTGAAAGTAGTACGTCGAAAGAATTTTGAACTAAATTACATTTTTCACCACAAAATATTCTTGTTTTTTTTTTTTCAAATAATGGTAAAATGAGAATATGAACTAACATTACCCATCCTAAAACCTCACTGATTTATGTTTCCGTTCCTCTTACAAAGTTACCATCTTCTCTCTTATCGAGAAGGAATAACTTTCCTGACAACAAAATAAAAAATAAATTATTTATGTGAAAACAAAAGTCGAGTTTCTCTTGAACAATTTTATTCATGTTTTGATGTCAAAACCAAAAAAAAATCTACTTTAATTATTAAGGAAGATACGGGGGTGTTTCCATGAGAAGTGAAACAAATTCGGATTTTTCAGGACTGAAATTTTTTCAGGAAGAAAGTGTAATCGTAGTAAGTTGGTAGTCCTGATCACGAATCTGAAGTAATTTTGAGCCTATTTTGCCCCCTCATATGTTTTAACGTAAAAATGGGGTGTTCCATCGCGAGTGGCGGACAATGTATATCACTTTGACGAACCCCATTCAAGTGGTAGGTGTATTTTTAGCGTTTCCATCAGTCTTCAGAGTTTCATCGTTCTACCTTGAATATTACGGAAGTTACGGGGGTGTTTCCATTAAATAATAACTCAGTGATGGTTAAATAAACCCAGGATTGAGACTTACCCCTTTCTCGTCTTTGATGTTGAATCCAAACTGCTTCAGGGAAACTATTATGGCAAAGTAGGGAGGCCAGTTTTAGAAGAAGCAGTGTTGAAGAAAACTTATTTGAACAAAAGAACAATGCACACATTAGTCTATACAATAGAATCACCAGCGCGTATCTTATTTTTTTTCCGATCCAGCTGTTCCGAATATTTCTAATTTCAAAACTAAACTACTCAATTAAGTAGATTTATTCTATCAAAACCGAGAGCGGTGTTGCCGAAACTTAAATTATTTTCCTTAAATATACACATGCCAAAACATACCCCCCACCCTGAAAAATTGATTTTTTTCCAGACTTTCCGAAAAAACAAAGGACTCAAGAAGTCGAAAAATCCAATCAAACATCAGTATAAAATAAAAAAAAATTGAATGAGAAGATAATTTTCATTTATTGGGTGGGCAAATGACATATTTTCACAACAGGACGTTTATATGTTCCTTTGCTGGTTTTTAAAGTGACATTTCGCACCCTGCCATCCTTTCCTGGATGTATGTCTGAAACCACGGCTAAGAGCCAATGTAAGGGTGGAGCGTTATCCGTTTTCAGGATAACTACTGAACCCACAGTTATATAGGAATATCTTTAGTCCATTTCGAACGCATTTGTAGACTCGTCAAATATTCCATCCTCCAGCGTTTCCAAAAATCCTGTACCATTTCATCGATCAACTGAAATCGGTTGAGTCTATTAATAAGCACCGCTGTCACGTCCTCTGAAGGAAGACCCCGCAAAGGAACCAACGTGAGAAAATGTGCTGGAATTAATGCTTCTGGGGCCATGGGATCTGCGTATAAACGACATGGAGGTCTGGAATTCAATAGTGCTTCAATTTGAGTCAGTACTGTTGAAAGCTCCTCAAACGTTAATACCTGATCACCGATTACCCCATAAATATGATTTTTTACCGCCTTGACGTTACTCTCCCACAAACCACCTTGATGCGGAGAAAAAGGTGTATTAAATTTCCACTCGACTCCGTTTATTCCTAACTCCGTTTCAAATGAATTAACGAAATCTTGAGAGTTGATATGTTCATTCAATTCTTCAAGAATTGATTTTGCCCTTACAAAGTTCGTGCCGCAATCGGAATAAATAACCCGAACTGGGCCTCTTCTAGCTATAAATCTTTTGAAAGCTTGTAAAAAATGATCGGTTGATGAAGAACTGACCAATTCCAAATGGATAGCTTTCACCGCCATACAAATAAATAAACTTACATAAGCTTTATGCACTGATGTCTTTCGCTTCCTACCCAACGTAATTTTAAATGGCCCGAAGTAATCGACCCCTGTATGTAAGAATGCACGAGCTTCTCTAAATCTAGCAGCGGGTAAGTCCGCCATAAGGGGTTCTACATTCTTAGGCTTCAAACGAAAACAATGATTACATTTGTGTATTCCACTCCTAATTAAATTTCTTCCTCCTAAAATCCAATAATTCTGTGGCAAAATAGCCTCTTATAAGTGAGCACCAGTATGAAGATTGATCTTATGATGAAAATCTACCAATTTTTCAGTCAGAATATCTTTAGCTGGAAGAATCAAAGGATGTTTCTGACAAAAATTCAAATTTGATTTAGCTAATCTACCCCCCACCCTCAGCAACCCATCTTGCGAAAAAGGGTGTAATTTGATCAACCTAGATGAGCCAGATCTATTTGCCTTCAACATCTGAATTTCAAAATCAAAATCTTTAATTTGAACCAGTTTTATTAGAACCAACTCCGCAGTATGGAGATCCTTTGATGAAATAATTTTCTTATTAGGAATAATTTTCAAAAATCTCAAGACGCATACTATTATTCGTAAAATTTTATGCCACGATGAATACCGTTCTAATAAATCTAGTGGAGGATGATGAAAATCTAAGTCAGTTTTATTATTCAGTACAATTATATCTTTCTTCCCGAAATTTTTAGCCTCCTCACGAAAAGAAGGCCATTCATTTGGGGGTAATTTTATACATGCGGGTCCATGTAACCACTCAGTATGTCTAACTAATTGTTCAGGAAGTAAACCACGCGATAAACAATCGGCCGGGTTTTGAATGCCTTCGATGTGATACCACGATACTTCGGGTATATTTTCCTGGATTCGAACGATCCGATTCGCAACAAATACATCCCTAGATTGAGAAGATTTTAACCAGCTTGAAACAGTGGAAGAATCTGAAAAATCTAAAGTTTTTGTGATCAAAATCCGTTCTTTATAGGTTTCTAAAACATATTTAACCAAATTAGAAAGCAAAAGAGCAGCTAAAAGTTCCAACTGTGGAATGGTTAATCGTTTGGCCGAAGATACCTTTGACTTGGCACACACCAGCTGAACTTCCACATCATTATTCGATAGTACACTGCGTAAGTAGACGACAGCTACATATGCATTCAAACTAGCATCCGCGAAAGCTAAAACCATTACAGGGTTTCGTTCTATTGCTTCTATATGCCTAGGTACTTTAAATTTTTCGAAGTTCTCCCCATTCCGATCGTATCTTTTCCCGAATTTTTAAAATATTCTCTGGAGGCATCTCATCCCATTCCAATTTCAATGTCCACAAATTTTTTATCAATATTTTTAAATACAAAATGAAAGGTGCCAACAACCCAATCGGATCATAACATTTAGCCACCGTCGACAACATTGTTCGTTTTGTACATTTCTGATCCGGTTTATGTACCTTGAAACTGAAAACGTCAGTTTCTGTATGCCATTGTATACCTAATACCTGTGTATCTGAGGAGAAAAATACATTTTCAGCTAACCGCTTTTCTATGGGAATGTCATTCAATAGTGCCTTTGAATTTGTAGCCCATTTTGTTAGGTCAAAACAACCAGCTTGAAATAAATCAACTGATTCCTTGTATAATTGCGCAGCTTCCTTTTCCGAATTTATACTTGTGCAAAAATCATCCATATAAATATCTCTTGACACAAATTTCGTCGCCAGTGGAAATTTTTCTCCTTCGTCTTCAATTAATTGTTTGATAGTGCGTAAAGCCAAAAAAGGTGACGATTTTATTCCAAAAGCTACAACTTTTATTTCGTTAGTGTCAATTGGACGATCTGGACTAAAACGTCACAATAACCTTTAATAACGCCAATGATCCTCAATAACATTGATCTGCTGTATAACTGCCGAACATCTGCTGTCAATGTAAAGTAACTAAATCTGCCTGCAACTTGCCTCCCCGGTATAAGATATCATTTAAAGAAACATTATTATCCGTAGGAGCACTAGCGTCTAGCACTATCCGCACCGGAGTGCTTGTACTACTTGGTTAAATCACTGGATGATGACCAATATAATACGATGACGCTTCGTTAGGGTCAATATCCACTAATTTCATATGACCTTGGTCTATGAAATGCTGCATTACTTTATTGTATTCAATCTGTAACTTTGAATCCCTTTCAAGTCGTTTTTCCAAAGAAAGTAACCAAACTTGTGCATTATTCCGCGAATTTCCCAAACTTCCTTCCGGCGAAAATTTGATCGGTAACGCCACTGTGAATCGTCCCGATGAGTCCCTACTAAAGGTACTGGTATATATATTTTCACATTCTATATCCTCGGGATTCATACCAAAACCTTTAGGAAATTGTCCCATAACAACATAACCTAAAGTGGTTTTCACCACTACAGGAGAAACCGATACCCCCGTAATCCGACCCTCTTCCAATATATTAGAAAACATTTCCAATCCAAAAATCTCATCGATTTCCGCAGGTTTATCGAAATTATTATCCGCTAATTCCACCTTTTGTAAAGTGGGAAATGCGCTAATGTCAACTTTAAATTTTGGCAATTTGTTAGTGATTTTATCAACTAACTGTATATTTCTTTTGTGTATTATACCGTGAAACAACTGTAAAAATTGTACTTCCCTTAATTTTCTGAATAGAACCTCCCAAACCGTAAACCGAAGAATAATTTTTTGAAATCTTCAAGCCTAACCTTTTACAACATCCGATTGTCAATAAATTGGCTTCACTACCCGAATCTAAAATGAATCTAGCTGTAGCACCTGCAATTAAACTTGTTTCCACGAAAACAACCATAGACCCACATAGCAATAGATATTCCAGGTATATTTCATGAATATACATTTAAGGATATTGTATTATGCTATGAATATGCCATGGATATATATATCTTCTGGAGAATATTCCCTGGAAGTGCTCCTGGCGAACCTTTGATATATTTTAAGAATATTCCTTGGGAATATTCTTGGAATATCTTATAATATTCTTAGAATATCTAAGGTATATTCTATTAAGAATATTCCAGGAATAGAACCCGAGGAATATTCATAAAATATTCTGGATATTCTTAGTTTATTGTAGGAATATACAATAGAGAAACACCATAGAATATTCTTTAAATATATTTTATGAATATTCTAGGAATATTTGGAATATTCCAAGAATGTGACGAGTAACCGCTATTAGGCATGTATATATTGCATTTTGATACAAGATTCACACAAGTAATAAAACACATAATATTCATAAACAAATATATTTTAAAAACAATATACACTGAAATATTTGACGTTTCAACCAATATTAAAAATGAAAAATCTAATTCAAAATATTTATTCACTGAATAAAATATTCCTGAATACTGTCATATTACAAATATTAGAAATGTATTCAAATTAGGATGTTCCTACTCTCAAACAAATGTTTACTAAAAAATATACTAAAATAACAACTCTGTGAATTCATCAGCACTAATTAAAAAATAATAAATATATCATTTCATTGAAAAAGAAAAAGTGTATTACATCAAGAAATAGGTTAGGTTAGGTTTCTCACTTAGAAAAATAAACCCACAAATGAAGTATTCAAAATGAGTGGTATGATGGGTTCTTCAATGAATTTAACTTACTTAAAGTTATTCAAACTTTGCTCACCAGAACAGTTTTCCTTATATTTGTCCATCAATGCATCAGCCAGTGTTTCAATAGTAATACCTGGAACAAAATGTACATTAACGTTCATTATCACTATTTGAAAGTGGCACAATAAAACTGGAATAAAAATCAAATAGATATTTTTCGCATAGGTTACTCATGAACATTTACAACATTTTATGACTTGGAGAGCAACTTGCATTGTCTTGTTGAAAAGTAATCATTACGTTTTCAGTTCCTTGGCGCACCTGCCTGTACCAGGTACCACTCTGTTTCCTTTAGGGCAAATTGATACTATCTTGAAAACGAGTGATGAAAATTATGAAAACAAATGATGCAAAAGAATGTGTCATTCACTTACTTTTTTCTATTGATGATACACAACTGAAATCACTCTAGTTCAAACATGTACTTAGTCAAACCAACAAATCCCACACACCAACTCTCCTCGATCCTAAAATGAGGTATAGTAGGTTAATCACCCTGACTTTACTATCGATACTATTGCATTTTACTTACTTTTCTTGAAGACTGAATAGATGCAACTCTCCTGTTTGAAGATCCAAAATCAAACTATTCGCTGTACTGCAAATTGGACAACCCCAAATTATAAATGGTACACTGAACGTGACAGAATTATACTTTGATAATAACACCAACACACCATGCATTACACACGCGAACCTGCCACGTCAACCGCCATGTTGAATCAAATGTCGAATTTAACGCAAACGCAAATGTACCTTGCATTAAGGGACAGCCGCTTTCACAGAGCTTATTCGACTGTCTCGCGCTACACTTCAATTGACCAATGAGAAACGTTTACTCCAATTATTCACGTCCCCATTTCTCTGTTTCAAATTTCAAATACAAAAAGACAAATAGGATGAGAATTAATCAATTTATTGATGCAATTGGTTCATTTATTGGCCCATTCAAATTTTTTTGTCGTTTCCAACAGTTGCTGTTGGAGCAATTCATCCAGAATCTTCGCGTTGAGTTCAAAAACTGGTTAACACTATCAGGGTTATATACATTAGGTTATGCATTCGATTAATGTCTTCCAATATTTGTGTTTTCAATAATATTGAATTATTTGAATACGTTATTATAAGATAATTCAAAATTCCATTGTATAGAATATTCCAAAATATACCGTGGGGATATATTCTAAGAATATACCATATGGTATATTCGATCGACAATATTCTTAGAATATTCAAGGGAGAATAATCCATTTATAGACATTCTATGCACATTCTTTTGGGAATAATCCTGCCATATTCATTCAAGCATATTCTATGAATATTCTAAAGGCATGTATATATTCCAAGAATATTCTATGAATATTTGGAATATATACGTTCGTTTTATGATATACAGGGAATATTCCATGAATATCCAGTGCTGTGTGGGGACGCAAGCAAAGTTGTATAGTTGGAATCATCCTTCAAATAAACCGCATTAGGTTCTGAACATAAATGCACATCAACCGTTGATGTATCATTACTAACCGTTTCCCTCCTCTTAATGTTTGATCCTGAGGCCGCATCCCCATTCGATCCACTAACTGAATTTGGTTTTTCCAAATGAAGTGAAATGTGATGTTTTTGGGAATACTCCACACACAACCGCTCGTTAGGACAATTTTTTACTGGGTGCTTGTTTGACAAACAATTGTAGCACCAGCCATTGTCCATAACCGCTTCATATCTTTGTCCCGGTGACAAAGACTTGAATTTATCACATCTACCCAAGTGATGACCTGTTTTCTGACAGAAAACGCATGTCATTACTTCTTTTTTCCGTTGATTTACCACAAACGTTTTGATTGTCTTTATCGGCTTATTATTATCATTCAACACCGATGTTGTTTTATCCCGACGTAATATTTTTGCCTGATTTTGTATGAATTTTATGAAATCTTCATAAGTTGGAATTTTGAAACTCTTTTGTTTCATTTCAAAACCCCTTACAGAATTATGATCTAACTTAGCTAAAGCCTGATACAACAACATTAAGTCTACCAAATCTGGTAAATTCAATTTTTTCAATGTCGAGACCGCTACGTCAAATCTTGCCGATTCACTTTGCAACGGCTTGAAATCAAAAATTTGTTGTAAATAACTGTCTGGTAACATCCGTTTATTTTCATACTTTTCGGTCAGAGCCTTGTACAAAATATTATAATTATCGCCGGTGATAGAAAATCCCGCACAAATTCCGAGGCCGGTCCTCGTAAACTTCCCACTAAATAATGAATTTTGTCTAAATCTGTCAAAGATGCATTATCGTGAATCATACTCTTGAAGAGCGAATGAAATGTTTCCCACTACCGTATTTTTCCCGAAAATTCAGGTACTTCAATTTTCGGCAACGGAGGTAATCTATTATCTACTATAATATTGCCGCTATTACTACAGGAGGTCTTTGAATTCCTTTTGCAGCCATATGAATGTGACAACACAATTGATTAATAGTTGAATGAAGCTTATAATCTGGTACAAATTCATCATCTATTTCAAACTGCACTTCATTGATCTGATCTAATACCAAATTCAAAGCTTCTCTAGTAGTATCTAGAGTCAAATATGATATTTTGAAAGCTTCAACTTCTTGGGCCGTTCCCAATGATTTTGATAGATCGTACAGTTTCTGCAAAATAGAGAAGAGATACTCTTTTTTCGCTGTTAACATTTTAAATTTCCTATCTGCTACCGTACCCATTTTGACTTTAATAATTCCCAATGGAAACTTGATGTTCGATTGCAAATTTCACCTTCCGAAATTCAGACCATACCAAACCCGTTCAATATTTTTCTGTATTTATTTGACCGTAATTCAAATATACCCGATATACTGAACAATCTGACAACACCGCTGGAGGCCTGACTACTTCCGTTTTTTATACTGCTAACCGATTCGAGAAAAGAAAAAACAATCCAAGTTTTTATAACCACCAATTCGACTGTAATAGGACCAAATGTTATGTTCTGTAATGGATATGATAAACTCAAAACACAGAATACATTAAATAATAACTTAGTGATGGTTAAATAAACCCAGGAAGCTAATGTTTATTAGCTTCATCGAGGGCTGTAATATAAAAATGACATAATAAATATATATATATATATATATATATATATATATATATATTATATATATATATATATAAAACATAATAACGGATATAACAGAATACCTGTGCTATGTGAGAATATTCAATTTGGAAATTTCAATTTTGAAAGAAGTCTTCAACATCAAAATGACAACTTTTTGACATTGAATAATGTGAAATACTTTTTCAAATTTTTTATTACCGTTTATTATGGGGATTTATACTGTGTTAACATTACAGGATGTATTCAGATTTATATTTTTTTTTACTAACAAAACACAGTATAAATCCCCATAATAAACGATAATAAAAAATTTGAAAAAGTATTTCACATTATTCAATGTCAAAAAGTTGTCATTTTGATGTTGAAGACTTCTTTCAAAATTGAAATTTCCAAATTGAATATTCTCACATAGCACAGGTATTCTGTTTTATCCGTTATTATGTTTTATATATATATATATATATATATATATATATATATATTTACTATGTCCTTTTTATATTACAGCCCTCTCGATAAAGCTAACAAACATTAGCGATCACGTTTTTTGAATGGTGACAGTTCAATACGGAATGTACGTTATTTGAATTATGGATGATTTTACTTTTTTTCAAAGAAAAACGATATTTTATTTCAGTTAGCTTTCCGTTTCTTATTGCATTGCCAAAGGTTGAAATAAATAGGTGGTTTCATTTTAAAAGTTTACAAGTGAAAATCAAGTTGAAATATGGGAAATCGTGTGATGAAGTCAAAAATGTATGTAAAGACGGGGTCAAACCAAGAAAATGGCGTAATTAAATGTAAAATTATTAGTAAAAGTGTATTAGTTGAGCTTATTTCAACATACCTACTCAAGTGAATGTTCATTTATATGTGATTGTTGAATAACAATATGAATAAAATAAATAATATAGGCATTGCATAAAATTAGAAATCTTTTATTTTATTTATTATTACCGCGAACACGATCAAAACAATAACAAAGGTATTTAAGCGACTTGCCAGTACTTCACTCCACATAATTGTGACTTTTAGGCAAAAATGGAGTTACATAACGTTTAGCATGGGGGAGGAGGGGTGCTGGAAAACGTTACGGACGGAGGGTGGTCAAAAATATTCAAAAATTGTGTTACGTAATATTTGAACGGCCCTTAAGGATTTTTCACCGCGCCACCTATTAACAATAAAATTGGAAAAAGTTAACCGTATGTCAAGGCATATGATATCAATAATATAGAGTTAAGATAGTGTGGTATGAAAATCTAAGCGAAGTTAGTTTTTTATACGACACTATGGTCTCATCTAGTTCTTCAATTACTTAAAAAAAGTTGTGAGTGATATACTGTAATACTAGATATTACATTGAATACAAAATAATGAAATTTATTCATAACTCTCTCATTTGTTTCACCAATTCAGACAAAATATCAAATTCACTTCACTCTGAAGTGTCCCACATAGCAATAGATATTCCAGGTATATTTCATGAATATACATTTAAGGATATTGTATTATGCTATGAATATGCCATGGATATATATATATATCTTCTGGAGAATATTCCCTGGAAGTGCTCCTGGCGAACCTTTGATATATTTTAAGAATATTCCTTGGGAATATTCTTGGAATATCTTATAATATTCTTAGAATATCTAAGGTATATTCTATTAAGAATATTCCAGGAATAGAACCCGAGGAATATTCATAAAATATTCAGGATATTCTTAGTTTATTGTAGGAATATACAATAGAGAAACACCATAGAATATTCTTTAAATATATTCTAGGAATATTTGGAATATTCCAAGAATGTGACGAGTAACCGCTATTAGGCATGTATATATTGCATTTTGATACAAGATTCACACAAGTAATAAAACACATTATATTCATAAACAAATATATTTTAAAAACAATATACACTGAAATATTTGGCGTTTCAACCAATATTAAAAATAAAAAATCTAATTCAAAATATTTATTCACTGAATAAAATATTCCTGAATACTGTCATATTACAAATATTAGAAATGTATTCAAATTAGGATGTTCCTACTCTCAAACAAATGTATACTAAAAAATATACTAAAATTAACAACTCTGTGAATTCATCAGCACTAATTGAAAAATAATAAATATATCATTTCATTGAAAAAGAAAAAGTATATTACATCAAGAAATAGGTAAGGTTAGGTTTCTCACTTAGAAAAATAAACCCACAAATGAAGTATTTAAAATGAGTGGTATGATGGGTTCGTCAATGAATTTCACTTACTTAAAGTTATTCAAACTTTGCTCACCAGAATAGTTTTCCTTATATTTGTCCAACAATGCATCAGCCAGTGTTTCAATAGTAATACCTGGAACAAAATGTACATTAACGTTCATTATCACTATTTGAAAGTGGCACAATAAAACTGGAATAAAAATCAAATAGATATTTTTCGCATAGGTTACTCATGAACATTTACAACATTTTATGACTTGGAGAGCAACTTGCATTGTCTTGTTGAAAAGTAATCATTACGTTTTCAGTTTACTATCGATACTATTGCATTTTACTTACTTTTCTTGAAGACTGAATAGATGCAACTCTCCTGTTTGAAGATCCAAAATCAAACTATTCGCTGTACTGCAAATTGGACAACCCCAAATTATAAATGGTACACTGAACGTGACAGAATTATACTTTGATAATAACACCAACACATCATGCATTACACGCGCGAACCTGCCACGTCAACCGCCATGTTGAATCAAATGTCGAATTTAACGCAAACGCAAATGTACCATGCATTAAGGGACAGCCGCTTTCACAGAGCTTATTCGACTGTCGCGCGCTACACTTCAATTGACCAATGAGAAACGTTTACTCCAATTATTTACTTCCCCATTTCTCTGTTTCCAGGATTTTTCGCTTTGTAATTAAATAATTTCAAATACAAAAAGACAAATAGGATGAGAATTAACCAATTTATTGATGCAATTGGTTCATTTATTGGCCCATTCAAATTTTTTTGTCGTTTCCAACAGTTGCTGTTGGAGCAATTCATCCAGAATCTTTGCGTTGAGTTCAAAAACTGGTTAACACTATCAGGGTTATATACATTAGGTTATGCATTCGATTAAGATCTTCAAATATTTTTGTTTTCAATAATATTGAATTATTTGAATACGTTATTATAAGATAATTCAAAATTCCATTGTATAGAATATTCCAAAATATACCGTGGGGACATATTCTAAGAATATACCATATGGTATATTCGATCGACAATATTCTTAGAATATTCAAGGGAGAATAATCCATTTATAGACATTCTATGCACATTCTTTCGGGAATAATCCTGCCATATTCATTCAAGCATATTCTATGAATATTCTAAAGGTATGTATATATTCCAATAATATTCTATGAATATTTGGAATATATACGTTCGTTTTATGATATACAGGGAATATTCCAAGAATATCTAGTGCTGTGTGGGGTAATGAATTTTTTTTTTTCAGTTTTCACGAGTTGGGTTATTACGACATTCCTGCCGTTTTGGATCTAATCATTCGAACTACCAACCAAAAACCGATTTATTTGGGAATCTCATTGGGCAGCACTGCCAGCTATGTTTTTGGAAGTGCAAGACCAGATATGGCTAAAGAAAAGCTGAAGGGTATTATCTCATATGCTCCAGTCGGGTATATGAAGAACATAAAATCTTATGTGAAGTTTCTGGCACCATTTCAACCAATTCTTGAGGTATGTGCAGTAATCAAACTATATCATGTTTTATATGCTATTTTATCACAAACTATATGTTTCAACAGATAATTTCATCTAGAGCTATATCCATTTTTTTTATTTTTGGAAAGTACCCACTGAGAGATACCAAAATAGGAATTGAAAATTATTATCTGTTGATTCACATTTTTCTTTCGTCTCAGCGCAGTATTCCCATTCACTGAATGGTTCATATTTGGGACTTCCAAAATAGTAAAGAGTGATAGTGATCTTCCTCTTTGAAGATGATCACTTGGTGATCGAAACACGTGTCGAGGTGTTGAAAATAACGATTTGGTGTTGGGAAAAAAACTCCAGTAATATTCATTACTACACCAAAGGTTCCAAACAGTGCATCATAAGTAAAGAGTGAGTTGACTTTTAGTTTATTTGTTCTCAAACTAAAATAGTTGACTAATGTAATATATACTCAATTTTGTCTCCAATTATTTCCACTAAATTCACGTAATTTAGTTTCACTTCATGAAAAAGCAAAAAATCATTGGTGCAAAAAATCTTCTGTGCATAAGGAGAGCGCCCCTTTTTGAATCCGAATCGTGATCGATGAGTCAAAATATAATTTGATGGATGAAGTCGTTACTGCTCGTACTTGGTAGGAAATCATCATTAAAAATGATAATTGAACTTTGCTATCTTTATACCACTTGTATTTGTAACTAACGTTACTACAGGTTATTGTATTCGTTTGAAAATGTCCTTGTAGAACGAAACTGCAGAAATGTTAGTTACAAATGCTAGTGGTATAAAAACGTAGGAAGTTTCAATTCCCATTTTTCATGAGTCAAAATATACTTACATCGAGTTATTCGCATCTTTTTTTCTCAAAATTAGGTGAATCAGTTGATTCGAGCGAAAATAAATCATAGGTGAGTTGAGTTGAGTCGGATTTAGATAATGCATTAGAATAATTGAAAGTGAATACTATATGGAGATATCTTTAAATCGGAAAATTATATCTTCGAGTGAACAACAAGGATTTTGTGGTCTTTCACAATTTGATAGGTACCTAAATGAATATGGATGTATACGTTAGTACACACTTTTCATCCTGGAGTTATTTTCCATTTTTAAAGTTGTGCATTATCCTTTCAGTTTATATTCATAAAATATAACTTTCGGATGTCAAAGTCCTTTTTTAAAAATTAATTTTATTAACAAAAATAGATGATGACAGTGTGAGAGTGTGAATTACAAAAGTATTCTTCCCATGAAGATAAAGCTTGCACATCAGTTTCCCAGAATCGCGAGATTCTGCTTCAGCAAGGTCAGCGGTTCACATGGGAACGGGCGATATAATTCCTCCCCCGAAGATTCAACGTAGGAGGGTCAGCGAGGAAGTTGAACCTAGACATCTCGATATCTTGACTTGGTTCGGATGGTCCATTGGTTTTGCACCCTCTGAAGCCAATCTTCTTGTGCACTAGGTACAAACAAATTGATACTAGGACCAAGTAGATAAACATCGTCCAAAAACTTGGGATATGTGCTACGTCTTTGAAAGATATAATCGGTTCGTTTTCCATTACTACTGTTTTTATTGAATGAAGTTCGTCTAGGTTCAGGTCACCAAGTTGGATCCCTATTGATTTGGATGGCTCTGGCTTCCCTTCGTCCAAGTCTGGTAAGATGATTGGTTCACTATTGGTAACTTGGTGATCGTTGGTTATGATTTGGTTGCCACAGGATAACTGGCATATAATTGGAATGTCGAAAAGATAACTTCCAGGTAGTAGGTTCTCGATTTCGTTCTGGTTCTGTTACTTGAGTTTGGTAGTTTGTTGAGCCGGTAGGAGGACAACCCATTTGTTTGAGTTGTCTAGTTGTCTGATGGCTGGTCTCGATAAATGTATGACAGTCTCCTTACAAGTGGAGGTGTTCTTGGCATTGAGTAGCTGGATTTCGCATGGATTGTCTTCTGTTAGCTCTCTGATGTTGGTGGATGGGCAGATATAGGTTCGATGGGAGATCTCCAAACAAGGATCGCTCAAGAATGCATACAATTTTTCGTTTTTTGACAAATATTTGTTTTGAGGTATAACAGCATTAAACTGACCCTTAGTTAATATCGGAATAGAAAATAGGTGATAGTAATCGAAATTTGATGAATGGGTAATTGGAATATGCAAGATATAGGTTATTCTGAAATTTGATATATAGCTTTAGAGGCTGATAATTTTTTCATAAAGCAAAGTATTCTCGACACTTATTTCTATTGTTAGTTGGTCTTTCTTAACGATTTTATTCAATTTTTGCAGTTCTTTGAACAAATCTTTTATTTTTATAATACTAGGATGAAGAATGTTCAGTCTGGAAAATTGTATTGAGTTTTCAACATCCTGCAAAATTGAATTTATGATTTCAAATGTATTGATTATCTGATTCAAGATGTCTTTGATAAACATAGAGTTTTCTTTATACGTTTGATTTTCAACAATTTCTGCTATTTGATTAATTTTTGATTCCAAAAGCCTTTCATTATGTTTCACTTGCTGAACTGTACTATTGAACTGATCAATTAATGAGATTGAGAGTGAGTTTTGCTTCTTGATATTCGTTACTAGATTATTTTGATTATCTTGTAATTCTTTGATCACACGATCATATTTTTCACCATCCTTGGAATCTAAATTTCCTGTGATCGACTTGAAAATGGATCCAATGCCGTTTATAAGACCGCGCTTTGTTCTGAGTGGATGTGGTAAAATATTGTTGAGTCTATCAGTCACCTCCTTTTCCGAAAATTCTAATATTTTTAAATAGTTAGATGTGTCCCATGAGTAGTCTTTGTGACCGCCTACAAGTGTCCTTACATTTTTTGAATGGAATTTCAGTTTATTTACCTCCATGATTATTGGATTCAAATCATGATAATGAATAAGTGAATATGCGTGCGTTTCGACTTTGGCTGTTCCAAGTTTGAGAGAAATAAGTCCTGGATTGTTCTTTAGGTTTTGTTTAGATATATTTTCCTGGAGTCCGAGAGTTCCAGATAATATTAAAATTGTAAGAACTTTGAGCATCCTTTATAAGGTAGACGACTGGTTCTTTTATTTTTGATTTCCAGAAAGACTTCCTTGCGAGACTGGAAGATTCTGTTCCATTCCCCGATGATCTGCCTGTTGAGGGTAGCTAAAGGTCCACGATGGATTGAGTTTCTTGAGGTTTGAAGAGCCACTCCTTCACAAACACCTCCACAAGACAAAACAACAAGTTCGATACCCGATAAATCGTTGAAACGAAAACTGCACGTTCGATACGTTCAATTTTGAGTATCCTACCGACTGCGCCAAATATAACTTTCGGATGTCAAAGTCCTTTTTTTAAAATTAATTTTAATAACAAAAATAGATGTTAACAGTGTGAGAGCAAAATTATAACTGAATTACAATAGTATTCTTCCCATGGAGATAAGAATGCTTGCACATCAGTTTCCCAGAATCGCGAGATTCTGCTTCAGCATGGTCAGCGGTTCACATGGGAACGGGCGATATAATTCATGTATCATCTATATTCTTCATTGAAGTCGTTTTGATTTGAATAAAACTCTACGGGGTCGTTTTTTATACGTGTTGAATATATGTATGATTTATGTTTGATATTCATTTTGACAGATTATACACTTTTTTTAAGATAATTCAATATTGAGAATTTATAAGATGAATTAAAATTACATTTAAAACGGTATAAAACAGGTTCATTACACCAAGAATTTTCAACATTGGTCCTTCGAGTCACTTGAAAACACGCTAAGAAAAAGTCAAACACTAAATTCACAAAAGAAATGTGAAGCAGAGTGTCGCAGAAGTGCTAGGGTCAACGAAGGTGTTTCACCAATGAGATTCTCGATGATGATTGATGCTTATCTAGAGTTGAATACAGTTTCTATTGGTAATGCTAAAACCAGTACAGTTTGTCAATAATAGAAAAAAGTTTCAAAATCTTAATTGAGACCGCCTTAGCTGTGTGCAGAAGACATATGTGGAAACACCCACAGCCCAGTCAAATTTGTCTGTTGTGAAGTGAGCATCGCGGGTTAATCGAGTGTACAGTCCTAGCAGAAATGAAGCGTAAAGGGTACAATTTGAGTGTTGTAACTTGACCAGGAAGGAGTTTAAATCAAACCTGAATCGTAAAGTGCTGACAAGTCGAAGGAGGGAAGTTATAGCCAATGTAATTTTTTTATGCAACGAGAAGCGGCAGAAAATAAACCTATAAAGGACTTTAAAAAAGTTCAAGAAAGAGCTGCTATGGCAACTGGCGTAAGTATAAGCAGTGTACAAAAAAAATCAAAGGGAATGAAATCGATTGAGAATGGAGAAGCCGCTGCTTTTTTGACACCAAATATGAGAAGAAAGGAAGCCGCAGCTAAAACTAACTCAGATGGTTTTGATTAAGCATTGCTTCGAAGATTTGTTATTATATATTATACTGTTGATAAAAGGTTCCAACTCTTGGGCGACCCATAATTTTCATGGACGAAACCTATATTCATTCCTCGCATACCCACATAAAAACCTGGAATGACAACACTAGTGAAGGTTCACATAAACCAGTATCAAAAGGGCAAAGACTAATAATAGTGAATGCGGGCAGTGAAAATGGTTTTGTGAAAAATACTTATTTGAAATTTAGATCAAATACGAAGTCAGGTGATTATCATAACGAGATGAACTTCACGAATTATATAAAATGGCTACAAGAGATGCTCATTCCTAATTTACCACCAAAGAGTGTCTTAGTGATATACAATGCTCCCTATCACAATGTGCAGGTAAATAAGTCTCCTACTTTATGTAATAGAAAGATCGAAATGATGGAATGACTGAGGCAACGATATATACCTTTTTTACAGAAGATATGCTGAAAATACATTTGTATAGTCCAGTTAAAATTCATAAACCGCGATATAAAATGTATAAAATTGATGAAATTATAAGCGCCCACGGGCATACCGTTCTAAGGCTTCCTCCATACCACCCTGACTTAAATCCTATGGAGTTAGTGTGGGCGTCTTTAAAGCAACATGTTTCACAAATAAATGTAGATTTTACCATAAAGACCGTGGAAAGATTATGCGATGAGTTTTTATAGTACGTTTTCTGAAACTGAGTGGAAAAAACGATTTGAATAGTTTGTTATGAAAATAAAACCAACATTAGATTTCTTAGTAGAAAACATGAAAATCAACTTGCAAGAAGATAGTGACAGTGAACCAGATAACATCAGTTCAGACCTCAGCGAAGATTCATCCTTCGACATAACATAACAATAACATTTTATTTAAATTTTTGCGTTTTTCGCCTTTTATCATTTTTTTGCTACGTTCTTATAAAATTTTCGCCGTATTTTGCCAATAGCCAGAAACGCGTGTCCGCGATTTGCCTCAATTTTTTGAGTTTTTCCCTCTTTTGATTTATATCATACACACTCAATAACATCTTTATCTCTGTATTTATATCCTGGACCCGGAAGTCACGCAG
This sequence comes from Leptinotarsa decemlineata, assembly GCF_025532065.1. Lineage (NCBI taxonomy): Eukaryota > Metazoa > Arthropoda > Insecta > Coleoptera > Chrysomelidae > Leptinotarsa > Leptinotarsa decemlineata. Next base: position 18,869,650 of record NW_027412533.1, read on the forward strand.
GTAGCTATAGCTGCCTACGTGGTGATGTTAGATGATGCTTGGGAATGCTAGGTTTTCTAATTGAAACCACAAATGTGCGGTTAGCTCTTGTTGGTGAAACCGTGCATATGTGAAGTTTTCCATTTTTGGTAACCAGTTGTTGTCCATCTTTGCAATTTGCTGCACCGTGCTGATGAAGCCAATAGCCAGAAACACGTGTCCGCGGTTTGCCTCAATCTTTTGAGTGTTCTGTCCACAAATTTGCTCCTTTTTGAATATATATATATATATATATATATATATATATATATATATATATAATATTAAGTATTCCCTATGGCTAAGTTCAATAGTTTTTCTTAAATGAGCATTTCTTTCGAAAAATGGAAGATTTTGCAAATTTTCATTTACAATATTTGGCAAGCGGTTTTTCATACCCTGTATATCACAGGTCGATTTCAGATATATCGTTTGAGAGAGTTACCAATGTAGAATATTCGACCAAAAAAAAATTTCAACTGGACTTGGCACCACTTTATAATTTCAAATATTGTGAGTGACGAATATTGGAAAAAAAAAACCTGTCATGCTAGATATCTCGAAAACCGTCAATATTTTCGAAGTGCAGATATACATAAAGTTTATTTCATTTTCTATGAAGAAACCGAAAAAGCGATAAAAAATATAGGTTGCCATTTAAAAAGACACAGTTGGGATCCGCCCAGAAAAAATCGAACACCCTGTGTGACCGCCAATATTTTTATTTTGTCGAGCTCGAGCAATAAGGTAATATTATAGAAAATAAGATTCCTATCTGCTTCCTATATAGAGATATGGAACACCGCGCCACTGTTGCAGGACCCTGTATATATATATATATATATATATATATATATATATATATATATTTATATATATATATATATATATATATATATTATATACCGGGTGTCCCACATTTTATGTGACAGGCAATATCTGGTTTGTTGAAGGAGATACACAAAAATGTTTCATTCAACAGTTTTAGGAGGTGATGAGAGCTATATTTTGATATAATTTTTAAATATACAGGGTGTTTGGTGTAGGTGCTGCACATCAAAATTCCATTTTTTAAAATAGAACGCCCTGTATATCATTACATATTCAGATGCTACGTTAAATTCTGATATCATTTCATGTTTGGTTTTTGAAATTCGGTTACGGCGTTGTTGAGTTATTGCTTAAATGTAAAGTTTTGAGAACGACTATATTTTTTTAAAAATATCTCATACAATTATCCGCTCTGCATCAGATCACATGAAAATTAGTCAAAATTTTGGGTGTTCGAAGTAATGGTTTCAATTTTGAGTTGTGGAATTCAGTCAGGAATCATTTTGAATATGAAACAATTGCGAAATTGAAAGAGGTGTATTCGAAAACAAATCTTTAATTAATAACAATGTAAATAATATAACTTGATAAATCATTTCATAAGAATGGTAGGTACCTAGAAATAAGTCATAAAAATTGTTCAAAGTGATGCCCATTAGATATTATACAGGCTTCGAAACGTCGAATCACTTCTCTCGTACAAGTCGCTCTTATAATATCAGGCGTAATATCACTGCACGCTAGTCGAATTTTCATTTTCAGATCATCCACATTCAAAGGGGGAGTAGTGAAAACAATATCTTTTAAATAACCCCATAGGAAAAAATCAAGCGGTGATAAATCTGGGGAACGAGCCGGCCACCGAATTGGACCCTTATTACCAATCCATCTATTTGGGTACGTTCTATCCAAATATTCAGTAACAACCTGTGAATTGTGAGGAGGAGCACCATCTTGTTGCCACCAATTCCTTGTCGTTCTGCTATGGGAATATCTTCCATCAACTGGATCAAATCATTTTCTAGAAAATGTAAATATCGCAATCCATTGAGATTTTCATTGAAAAAGTAAGGTCCTATGATGCGGCCATTGAACAATCCACACCATACATTAATATCCCAAGTAGTTTGAAAATTACTTTCGCGGACCCAGTGGGGATTTTCTTGAGACCAATAGTGACTGTTATGTCGATTCGATTCACAACTCCATTATTGTGGAATCGCGATTCATCGCTCCACAAAATTTGACTGAATATGTTAGGACTTTCATGTAATATTACCTGAATACAAGCAATGAATTCAAGTCGTCGTTCAAAGTCCGTGGGTTTCAAACCTTGTACCAACTGAATTTTGAATGGGTGGTATTTATTTTCTTTCAGAATTCTCTGTACATTAGATTTACTTACACCGACTTCTTCTGCAAGAGTACGGATAGAAACATGTGGATGAATAATAATATAAGCCAACACATTGATCTTCAAATCTTCAGTTCTAACAGATCTCGTATGATGACGATGCTTTATAGTAGAAGGAAATGACCCAGTTCGCAATTTTTCTACAACTCTCGAAAAAGTCATTCGTGACGGAATGGGTCTGTCTGGAAAACGTTCTTGGTATAGACGTTGTGCTTGACGGCAGTTTTTTCTGACATTCTCCAAAAATTAATACATATCAATGCAATCACTTGGACTAAACGCGAAAGGCATACTGGAGTTTTCGCAAAAAGAACACAGTTACTGTTTTGCAAAGAATCATTGAATCGAACTGACAAGTAGATATAATTCAACAACATTTGTTACTATGGCATCAACAAGCATAAGCTACTTGATGAAATTGTGCAATATAAAGCAATTCACCCTCAAGTTAGTCACATTCTCAAGAATTTCAATATGATATTCAACTGATATCGATATCGTTCGTAGAGGTGAGAATAATGGGTTTGTATTCAGTAGTAGTCTAGTTTAAT